>NW_015174939.1:11245-38017 GCF_001447785.1 Gekko japonicus
CAGTAGCTCCTGTAAGAAGAGCTCTGTAAGCTCTTGGAGGATTGGCTACATTAGGGGTGTGTGGCCTAATATGCAAAGGAGTTCCTGCTACAAAAAGAGCCCACAACATAACTCTTTTATTTTCATACAGAATGAAACAAAGAGGCATCATGGTAATGCGTAAAACACTTCAGGAAACACTTTCTCTCTTGCGTTATTATTCCAGAACATTATAGACATTACCCCGCTGCTCAGCGAATTTATTTGAACATTAGAGAACCAGGTTGGTGTAGTCGTTAAGAGCGGTGGACTCTTATCCGGAGGACTGGGTTTGATTCCCCACTTCTCCACATGAAGCCAGCTGGGCGATCTTGGGTCAGTCACAGTTCTTTTTAAAATCCCCCACCCCAAATCCCTCAGCCCAAAACACACGTTTATCAAAAATTAGACAGGCTTTGGTGTAAATACAATAGGAAGAATAGGGCTTGCCAAAGAAAATTACTTTTCTATATCTTTAACGCACTTAGTTGTATTATTATAACAAATTTCCTGTATTAAATACCATTCGTTCATTATATATGAAGTACAATTCATGGACATAAGCAAAACCTGTGAATGATAATATGAGTAAAATACAAAACAATACAAAATCTTGATGTAGTTATTCTTGACGTTGTTTTGGCTATGCTCCTGGAATGTTTACTCTTTGAGATGTCCTGACGGAGCTGTAAAGTGTGCAAAGCAGACTGAGAAGTCCTTGTTATCAATGTTCCCTCTAAGCTGTGGAGTCTTGTGAGCAAAAATTTTACCTTGTGAGCTACTGGCATTAAAGTTATGAGCAGGTGATTTGGCTACTGCATAAATTAGTTTGCTCTGGAGCCATCCTTCCTGAGCTAAGACAAAAATGTGTGAGCCGGAGGCTAAAAAACTGTGAGCTAGCTCACACTAACTCAGCTTAGAAGGAACACTGCTCGTTATACAAGTTCCCGAACAGTGTTTTTCACTCCTTCATTTGAAAACATGTAGTTCCAAGGAATGTAAGAGATAAAGAGAACACGCTTTCCTAGGATTAAACAGCGGTTTCCTACGAATATATGATGCATGTATGGTATTTAATACAGGAAATTTGTTATAATAATACAACTAAGTGTGTTAAAGGTATAGAAGAGTACTTTTCTTTGGTGAGCCCTATTCTTCCTATTCAAAACACAAGTTTAGCTCGCCACTTAGTAGTGCATAACACTAAAAGATCTAGAACTTCCAGCTGCTAGACAGTCTTTGGATCACCTGGCTATACTATACACAATGCCTTAGGATTATTGTTGGTATTATTATTACATTGAAAATAATTTGTCCTGCCGCCATTGAAAATGTTTTAATTCTGTTAAAAATGCAGTCTTCTACACACACGGTGGCTCAAGTGGTTAAGACGCTCTCCGCCACAGAATTCCGTAAATCCAGGAAGGGAAGTCTTAGTGACAGATGGGGGAGGCAGACATCGCTGTGTGGTTCAGCAAACAGTTTTTCAATTGGGAATGGGTGCTGCACAGGGATGCAGCCAGTTCATCTCCTTAGGATGGGTTTCAGAATGAGGGGCATAACAGAGATCTCTAATAAATAAGGAGGTACACCTGGAAGAAAGCCATTTCTGGTGTATGGCCGCAGTTAGGATTCAGTCTTCTCCCCTTGTTTAAAGATACGCCCCGCAGGTCCTACTTCAGGTTGCATCTTGGATGGATGCCAAAATGGTCCGCTGTAGGGGCAGGGCCTTTTCGGTACTTGCCCCAAAGCTACGGAGCCCCTTTTGTCTCTTGCTTTATTCAGGAAATTGTCAGAGGCTTTCCTGCCCTACCTGTCTTTTGAGAGGGAGAACTCTGTTTAGCTATTACTTTTACATCTCTTTTGGGTCTTGATGGGTATCTAAGCTGTTAAACTGGTTATCATCTTTAGACTGTTGTGTAAACTGATGTGAATGATGGGATTTAAAAAATCAGAAGACAAATAAGAACTCAAAGCTGCCCTGCACCTTAAATAGCACCAGGCAGCTAAGAGGACAAACGATCTTCCCATCTCTAATGTTTTGCTCAGAGGACCGAAGGATCCACACGATTCGTCCTGGGCCCCAGGAGATGATTACTGAACAGCGGAATAAGGTAGGAGAAAAATTACAGCAGAGATTGGGGGGGAGGGGCTAGACAGCCTGGATGACTCTGTCCCCTCCAGTTGTTGCTGGGCCTGGAAAAAAAGTCTCTCTCTTGGTCCTGCCTTCCATCAAACATGGGTGCTGGGAAGGCTGTGAGAACCCCCTGATGCGGATGCGGCCCTGTATGTCGAACTCCAGACAGTTCTTCTAAATTGGGAGGGGTAGCAAATACAATAGGAGACAGAATCAAGAGACAGGGTGATCTTGACAGGCTGGAACACTGGGCAGAAACGAAACAAAATGAATGTCAACAGATGTAAAGTTCTGAATTCAGGTAGGAAAAATCAAATGCATAATTATAAGATGGAGGAGACTTGGTAGCAGCACATGTGATAATGATCTAGGGATCTTAGTAGACCTCCAGTAGCCAGGATCATCATGCCCCTGTGCGACCTCATTTGGAGTTTTGTATACAGTTGGCCACCCAATGAGAAGGGAGCACTCACTCAGAAGACCCTGATGCTGGGAAATATTGAAGGTCAAAGAAGACGGGGACGGCAAAGGATGAGATGGTTAGACAGTGCCATCGATGCAACGAACATGAAATTGAGCCAACTTCAGAGGACGGCAGAAGACAGAAGGGCCTGGCGTGATCTGGTCCATGGGGTCGCGAAGAGTCGAACTCGACTGTGCGACTGAACAACAACATACAGTTCTGGTCCACGCACCTCAGAGAAGGTATTCTAGCATTGGGAAAGGTGCAGAAAAGGGCAATTAATGATTAAGGCGGTGGAACACCTTGCCTATGAAGACATGTTAAAGAAATCAGGGCTCTTTAGCTTGGAGAAATGACGGCTGAGGGGTAACATGACAGAGGTTTACAAAACTATGCATGGAATAGAGAAGGTAGAGAAAGAATTACTTTTCTCTGTTTCTCACAATGCAAGAACTTGTGGGCACTCTATCGAATTAATGAGCAGTAGGCTAAGAACAGATCAAAGGAAATGCTTCTTCACCCAAAGAGTAATTAACTTGTGGCATTCCCTGCCACAGGAAGTGCTGGTGGCTACAAGTACAGACAACTTGAAGAGGGGATTGGATAAACATATGGAGCAGAGGTCCATCAGTGGCTATTAGCCACAGGGAACAGATGGAATACTATGTCTGGGGCAGTGATGCTCTGCCTTCTTGGTGCTTGGGGGGCAATAGTGGGAGGGCTTCTGGAGTTCTGGCCCCACTGGTGGACCTCCTGATGGCACCTGGGTTTTGGCCACTGTGTGACACAGAATATTGGACCGGATGGGCCATTGGCCTGGTCTAGCATGGCTTCTCTTATGTTCTTACATGAACATGAATCATCATTGTGATGCAGTGTCTAAACAGGCAACCACGATTTTGGGCTTCATCAACAGAAGTATAGTATCCAGAACATGCAAAGTGATACTGTCACTTTACTCCACTCTGGTTAGACTTCACTTGGCGTACTGTGTTCAGTTTTTGGTGCCACAGTTTAAGAAGGGTGTTGATAAGCTGGAACGTGTCCAGAGGAGGGCAGCAAAGACCGTGAGGGGCCTGGAGACCAAGTCCTGTGAGGAATGGCTGAAGGAGCTGGATATGTTTAAACAGGACAGGAGTCAATTGAGAGATGTCGTGATAGATTTCGTCAAGTATTTGAAGGGCTGTCATATAGAGGATAGAGTGGAGTTGTTTTCTGTTGCCCCAGAAAGTCAGAGCGAAAGCAGTGGACTGAAATTAAAAGCGTTTCCAGGTAAATATTATGAAGAATTTCCTGACAGAGTGGTTCCTCAATGGAACAGGCTTCCTCGTAGGTGGTGGGCTCTCCTTTAGAGGTTTTTAAGCACAGGCTGGATGACAACAGTGCTGATTCTATGAATTTAGGCAGACTCTGAGAGGGAGGGATAAGCCAGTGCTCAGCTCTCATGGCCATTTCTTACTTGCCCAGGGTAACGCCGATCACCACTTTGGGGTCAGGAAAGAATTTTTCTCCAAGCCAGATTGTCCGGGGAACCTGGAGGGTGTTTTTTTTTACCTCCCTCTGTGTGTAGAGCAGGGGTCACTGGGGAATTGGCGGGTGAGGGGAAGGTAGCTGTGAATTTTCTGAATTGTGCTGGGGGTTGGACTAGATCAGGAGTGGCCGAACTTGCTCAGCGTTAAGAGCAGGACTTTTTTGGTAGAAAAAGCCCAGCAGGAACTCATTAGCATAATTGGCCACACCCAACAGCAGAAACTCATTAGCATATTAGGCCACACCCCTGACAGCGCAGGTCATTGACATATGAGGCCACACTCCTGTGTTACCAGAAGTGTGGTCATCCAGCCACACCCACCTTTTGCTTCTTATTCTGTTTACCTTGTTTGTTGTCAATACCCAGGGTTTTTTTGTAGCAGGAACTCCTTTGTATGTTAGGCCACACACCCCTAATGTAGCCAATCCTAATGAGTTTCTGCTGTTGGGTGTGCCTGTTATGCTAATGAGTTCCTGCTGGGCGTGGCCAACTCAGGAGCCAGCCGGAACTCCATTCCTGTGCGTTCCTGCCCAAAAATAACCCTGGTTAAGAGCCACGTAGAATAAACGTCAGATGTTTGAGAGCCGCAAGACATGAACAAATATCACACAAACGTTTTAATTTTTAAAATATGCACATTTGTCTTTTATCAACATGAAATGAGGCGGCCAGAAATAAAAACAAAAAGGGTAAAAACAGATGTTGATGATGATATTTGATTGTCCAATGATATTTATTTGTTTGCTAACGATATTTATTTGTCTAAGAGAGAGAGAGAAAGCGAGAGGTGGAAAGAAAGAGAGAGAGAGAGAGAGAAACAAAAAAAATAGATGGGAGGAAGGGGGAAGGAAGGAAGGAAGAGAGAAGGGAAGGAAAGGAGGGAGGGAGGGAGAAAAAGTATGCTTCCCCTTTGCTTCCCCAGCTGCCCTGCTGGGAGCCACACAATACGATATTTATTTGTCTAAGAGAGAGAGAAAAAGCGAGAGGTGGGAAGAAAGAGAGAGAGAGAGACAAAAAAAATAGATGGGAGGAAGGGGGAAGGAAGGAAGGGAGAGGGGAAGGAAAGGAGGGAGGGAGAAAGAAAAA
The DNA here is from genome assembly GCF_001447785.1 of Gekko japonicus. Taxonomy (NCBI): domain Eukaryota; kingdom Metazoa; phylum Chordata; class Lepidosauria; order Squamata; family Gekkonidae; genus Gekko; species Gekko japonicus. The sequence goes on from NW_015174939.1 coordinate 16,481, forward strand.
GTGTGCCTCCCCTTCACTTCCCCAGCCACCCTTCCGGGAGCCACAAAATATGTGTGAAAGAGCCTCATGTGGCTCCCGAGCAGCAGTTTGGCCACCCCTGGACTAGATTATCTTTGGGATCCCTTCCAGCTCTATGTCTCTAAGATCTTTCTGGATTCTCAAAGGGGAATAATGTTCCTTTTCCTCTTTCAGGGCCTGGTGACATTAGAGGAAGTGTCTGTCCATTTCACCCGGGAGGAGTGGTCTCTGCTGGATCCAGGCCAAAGGGCTCTGCATACCGAAGTCATGATGGAGAACTGCCGGAACCTGGCCTCCCTCGGTACGGTTCTCCCTTCCCCCTTGGCGGACAGGTGCTGGAGGCAGGGATGGCTTCAGAGTTTGCCTGTCTGCATTGAAAAAATTCAGGAGGTCCATGGCTGGTCCTTATCCTGCCTCTAAAAACTTTTGACTGCCACTCCAGCCAGATCCCTACGAAGTGCTGTCTCCAGAACATCAGAGATGGCAGCCACAGCTGTCATAGACGTATCCAGGTGGTCAGCCCTGTTGGCCTGAGACGGCAGAACAAATTTAGAGTCCGGTGGCACCTTGAAGACCAACAAAGGTTTATTCAAGGTATGAGCTTTCATGCGCAAGGCACACTTTTTCAAATAAGGCTGACAAGGCTGTATTTGAAAAAGTGCGTCTTGTGCAATAAACAGAGAGTGAGTATAAATGGGCAATTTTCTCAGTGGAGGGTGGTAAGCAGTGGGGTACCGCAGGGATCAGTACTTGGTCCGCTGCTTTTTAACTTGTTCATTAATGATTTGGAGTTGGGAGTAAGCAGTGAAGTGGCTAAATTTGCGGATGATACAAAGTTGTTCAGGATGGTGAAAACCAGGGAGGATTGTGAGGCACTCCAAAGGGATCTGTCAAGGATGGGCAAGTGGGCGTCAACATGGCAAATGGGGTTCAATGTGGCCAAGTGCAAGCAGATGCACACTGGAGCCAAAAATCCTAAATATAAATACACATTGATGGGGTCTGAACCGGTAGAGACTGATCAAGAGAGAGATCTTGGAGTTGTAGTAGATAACTCACTGAAAATGTCGAGACAGTGTGCGACTGCAATAAAAAGGGCCAATGCTATGCTGGGGATTATTAGGAAGGGTATTGAAAACAGATCAGCCAATATCATAATGCCCCTCTATGAATCAATGGTGCGACCTCATTTGGAATACTGTGTGCAGTTCTGGTCACCACACCTTAAAAAGGATATTATAGCTTTGGAAGAAGTGCAGAAAAGGGCAACTCGAATGATAAAAGGGTTGGAACACTTTCCCTATGACACTCCATGAAATTGCTGAGCGGTCGGATTAGAACGGATAAAAGGAAGTACTTCTTCACCCAAAGAGTGATTAACACATGGAATTCAGTGCCACAGGAAGTGGTGGCGGCTACAAGTATGGATGGCTTCAAAAGGGAATGAAATAAGCATATGGAGCAGAGGTCCATCAGTGGCTATTAGCCACAAGGTATAGTTAGGGACTCTGGGGCAAGTGATGCTCTGTCTTCTTGGTGCTTGGGCGGGGTCAACAGTGGGAGGGCTTCTAATGTCCTGGCCCCACTGGTGGACCTCCTGATGGCACCTGGTATTTCTGGCCACTGTGTGACACAGAGTGTTGGACTGGATGGGCCTTTGGCCTTATCCAACATTGGCGTCTCTTATGTTCTTATGCACACGAAAGCTCATACCTTGCATAAACCTTTGTTGGTCTTAAAGGTGCCCCGGACTCTAAATTTGTCATAGACTTGTTTGCAATTACGTTTGTGTGTGGGTACACACCACCTTGACTCCTCCTGTGTTTCAGTGCCTCACCTCAGGGTTGGCAGGCTGCCTGCCTGCAAATGTCTTCTTCTCTCTCTCGAGGTTATTTATTATTTATTTATTATTTGCATTTATATCCTGCCCATCCTGCGGGCAGGCTCAGGGCGGGTGACATCATTGAAATAAATACAATTTCAGTTTAAAACATTAAAAATTAAAACACAATAAAACATTAAAACACAATAAAACATTAAAACACAATAAAACATTAAAACACAATAAAACATTAAAACAATTAAAACAATGGGTACAGCTTGGAAGAGAAAAGTTGGCTATAAGATTCTGGCCTGATGGTACAATGGGTTAGAGGCCAGTTTCCAGTGGTCAGTAGACAGGTGACAGATGGGTGACAGTGACCTCAGGGGGGGCCATAGACGGGCACCTGCTGCCACAACCAAAGGCCTGGTGGAAGAGCTCCATCTTGCAGGCCCTGCAGAGTTGAAGAAGATCCCTCAGGGCCCTGGTCTCAATAGGGAGCATGTTCCACCAGGCTGGGGCCAGGACAGAAAAAGCCTCTTTGAGGCTAGACGGGCATCCCTCGGGCCAGGGACCACCAGGAGGTGTTGATCTTTCAAGCGTAACACTCTTCGAGGCGTATATGGGAAGGAGGCAATATCCAGTACCTCCACAATTATTTACGGACAGATGTGATTTGGATGGCCCAGGCTAGTCTGATCTCGTCAAAACTCAGAAATATATTGGGGCAGGAAAAATCCCAGCTTGTAGGCTGATGGGGACTGAACTTGCTGAGGCTGAGAGGGTGAAAAGTTCTTGGGGTCATAGTGGATAACTCCATGAAAGTGTCAACCAAGTGTGCTGCAGCGGTGAAAAGGGATGCTACGTGCAGGGCTATTTTTGGGCAGGAACACACAGGAACGGAGTTTCTGCTGGCTCCCAAGTTGGCCACGCCCAGCAGGAACTCATTAGCATAATAGGCCACACCCAACAGCAGGAACTCATTAGGATTGGCTACAATTAGGGGTGTGTGGCCTAACATGCAAAGGAGTTACTCCTCCAAAAAGAAGCCCTGGGTTTTGACAACAAACAAGGTAAAGAGAATAAGAAGCAAAAGGTGGGTGTGGCTGGATGATCACACTTCTGGTAACATGGGGTGTGACCTAATATGCGAATGAGCTGTGCTGTCAGGGGTGTGGCCTATTATGCTAATGAGTTCCTGCTGTTGGGTATGGCCTATTATGCTAATGAGTTCCTGCTGGGCTTTTTCTACAAAAAAAGCCCTGGCTACGTGTAAAAGGCAAACTCTGTGTTAAGGATTATTAGGATAGGGATTGAGAATAAAACGGCCCATATTATAATACTCTGGAGAGATAGATGGTGCAGCCTCATTCAGAATACTGTGCACAGTTCTGGTCATCATATGGCCTCATTCGGAATACTGTGCACAGTTCTGGTCACCATATCTCAAAAAAGAACACTGCAGAGCTGGGGAAAGTCCAGAGAAGGGAAACCAAGACGATGAGGGGGGTTGGAGCACCTTCCCTGTGAGAAAAGAGAAGAGTCTGGGATTTTTCAGTTTATAAAAGAGGCAACGAAGGATGATAGAGGTTTATAAAATTATGCATGGAGTGGAAAGAGTTGAGAAAGAGAGATTTTTCTCCTCTTCCAAAATAGTAAAACTCGAGGGCATCCAATGAAACTGATGGGTACTAGGTTCAGGATGAACAAAAGGAAATACTACTTTACACAGAGAGGGATTAAAATGTGGAATTTGCTGCCAGAGGATGTAGTGATGGCCACAGGGATGAACAGCTTCCAAAAGGGATTAGATAGATTCATGGAAGGGAACTATATCAGTGGCTACAAGCCATGGTGGCTGAGGGGAATCTCCACATTTGAAGGCACTAATCTTCTGAATCCCAGAGCTAGGAGGCAACATCAGGGGAAGGCCTCGGCCTCTGTGCCCTCTTGTTGGCCCTCCAGAGGAACTGGTTGGCCACTGTGTGAGACAAGATGCTGGACTAGATAGACGATTGTTCTGATCCAGCCAGGGCTCTTCTTATGTTCTTATGAAGGCCTCTGCCTCTGTGCCTTGTCGTTGGCCGTCCAGAGGAACTGGTTGGCCACATTGTGAGGCAGGATGCTGGACTAGAGGGACTATTGGTCTGATCCAGCAGGGCTCTTCTTGCGTTCTTATGAGGCAGCATTGATGAAGGCCTTGGCCTCTGCCCCCCCCCTTTTTGGGCCCTCCAAGGCAACTGATTGGCCCCTGTGTGAAACATAGTGCTGGACTAGATAAATCACTGGCTTTCCCTTTGTTCTTATGTCCTTAAAGTCGAACTTCTGATTCTCGAATCTGACCTCGCATCATGGCTGGAGGAAGGGGAAGATCCATTTGCCCAGGGACTTGAAGAAGGAGAGAGACCATCAGGTAACTGTTTAGGGGTTGAGGTGGGAACATATATCTAATTGGTTAGCACGTGCTGGAGGCCAAGCAGGTCTGCGTCTGGCCTGTGCCTGAATGGGACACCTCATGGGAAGCTGCCTTCTGTCACACTGGCTTGACTTCTACCTGTGGCAGAAGGTAAAGGTTCCCTTGCTCGAAAGCCAGTCAAATCCAACTCTAGGGTTTCATCTCCGTTTCCAAGCCAAAGAGCCAGCGGTCATGTGGCCAGCATTTCCGTGGTCATGTGGCCAGCATGACTAGACGCCAAGGCGCACGGAGCGCTGTTACCTTCCCACCGAAACGGTACCTATTTATCTAGAAGAGAGACTGGGTGGCTCTGTTAGGCGAGGGGAGGTCATAATAGGGAACTGGATTGTTTGTGTCCCAAATGTAAGGTTTTCTGCACTATTTGAGGCCTTACTTGGAGATAGTTCTATATGAATAAATATCCTTATCAAGAACACAGGAAACTGCCTTATATGGAATCAGACCATCCGTCTATCAAGGTCAGTATTGTATTACTCAAGGTCAGTATTATCTACCCAAACTGGCTGTGGCTCTCCAGGGTCTCAGGCGGAGGTCTTCCATGTCTGCTTGAACCTATTAATTGGAGATTAAAATGTGGGAGTCGCTGCCAGAGGATATAGTGATGGCCACAGGAATAAAACAGCTGTGGCGGATTGCACAAGACAAGCAGGTTTTTAAAATGCTGCCATTTCAGACTGGGAGATCGGGCGTTCATCTGCCCTGGAGTGGAGGGCTTGCGTGATTGGTTGCTCTTCACTCTCTCTGATTGGCCAGCATCAGCTGAGAGAAAGTTTAACATCAGCTGTTCTGGAGGGAAAAGGGTATTTAGTCTTGGGGTCTGGAGTGAGCAAGCCAATCAGACGGCTTCCGACAAAGGGAGTCAGTGGTCTGACAGGGTTAGTCAGAAAGGTGCTTCTACAGACAGAAGATAAGAGATTCCTTTGCCCTAACAGTATTAGAACTACTCTGAGGGAGAATTGTGATTCTGAGTCCAGAAAGCTTAAAAAATACTGCTTTACAGAGACAACAGATACTGGAGGAAAGACTTGGCCAGAGTGAATGGGTTGTTAGGCTGTAAGTCCCAATCAAACCAAATAGAAAAGGGTTACTGCTTCTTAGGGAAAAGAAGAATAATTTCTACAAATAAAAAGGGGTTGTGCTCTTGAGAAGAACCCGGGTCAGTGGTAAAGGGAATAAGCTGTGGACACCTCAGGAGTTAGTAGAAAGCTGTAATGTACGAAGGGAGAACCCAGATTTCTAAGGGGAGAGATCTAGACACTCTTACGAAAGAGCTATTCTCCAGGAAACTCTATTAAGAACCTGTGTTATTGCAGAAATATACTAAGTACCTCTCGCTGAAAAGCACTAGAAAACTCTGAAAACAACCTACAGTTCTATACATATTATAAAGTTTTACTTCAGCATTTCTAAATCTTTACAGGTTTAGCCTGTTTTTCTAAACCCTGCCTGTTAAATAACATCTTTATTCTGTTTTGAAAGTGCCATTTCAAATGGGTTTAAAAAATAAGACAGCTCCTGTATTTCCCTCAAGTTCATGTGCTGGGGCCGAACTGTAAGCAAATATCTGTTACAGGGTGGGACAGTTTTGCCTTTATGACAAAAAATACATGCTACTTGGGGGCGGCTCAGTCACTGAGGGGAACTAAAGTTTTTGGCGGGAAAATCTGCCTGAGTGTTGGGAATTGACGGGGGGGGGGGAATCTGTCATAACAGCTTTAAAAAGGGATTACCTCCTCTGCAGCATCCAGGTAGCTGTCAGGAGGGGAGCAAGCTGGTTGTGGAAGAGAGAGTAAAACCACCCCAGCAGCCCCTCCCCAGAAGAGAGCAAGCTGGCCGCAGTGGGGATGGTGGTGATTTTGCACCATTTTCTTCATGGCCGGCTTGCTCTGCTCCAGGGGCTTCAGCAAAGCAATTTCACCCTCTGCCCTGAGCTCTTGCTAGAGACAGAGTGAGAAGGCAACAAGTGAAATAAATAGTGCTCAAGTTTCCTTCTACTCTGAGTGTGCCAGTAGAGTGGAATGCCCTTTACTTTCCTCGCTGCCTTCTCGCTCTCTCCCCAGCAAGGCGCAGAGTACCCTTGGCCAAGTGCAACCCTTGTGCCAGGAGAGAGCAAGAAGACGGGAACCAAGGAGGGTGCAAGTTCAGGGGTGGTTGAAAGAGGCAGCTCTAATTGAACTGAGTAATTAAAATGGTTATCATTGTATGCTTAATAGGAATCGTGGTATATTCGAGTGTGTGTGTGAGAGAGAGAGATTGGTGAGTTGGCTCGTGTAGCATCCAGTCGTCATGTGGCTCTTGTGGTGGATAGGAATTGTGAATGTGGGTTTCTGCAAGCCACAGAGTGACGACCACTATGGGATTTAGCTCAACCCACATTTCCATAATCTGGATCCAAGGCTCTGTGCATGACACCAATAATTAATACCCCTCCGTGGAAGTTATGGCGAGGCTGTGGTTCTCTGGTAGAGCCCTTGCTTGGCATTCATAAAGTGCCAGGTTCAATCCCTGGCATCTCCAGTTAAGGATCAGATTGTAGGTGATGTGAAAGAATTTGACCTGAGACTCTGGAGAGCTCCTGCTGCTCTGAGTAGACAATACTGACTTCCAGGGCTCTTTTTGTAGCAGGAGCTCCTTTGCATATTAGGTGACAACCCCCCTAATGTCGCCAATCCTCCAAGAGCTTACAGAGCTCTTCTTATAGGAGCTACTGTAAGCTCTTGCAGGATTGGCTACATTAGGGGTGTGTTGCCTAATAGGCAAAGGAGCTCTTGCTACAAAAAGAGCCCTGCTTGACTGCGATGGACCAATGGTCCGATTCAGTATAAGATCACTCCATGTATTCATGTGGAGGTCACATTATACATGCGTTATACTGAATTGGACCGTTGGTCCATCGAGATCAGTATTGCCTACTCAGACTGGCAGCAGTTCTTCAGGGTCTCAGGCTGAGCTCTTTCACATCCCCTATTGCCTGGTCCTTTTAGAAGAGAGAATAGAAGAGATTGGATTTATTCCCCGCTCTTTACTCGAAGTCTCAGAGCAGCTTACAAACTCCTTTCCTTTCCCTCCCCCTCCCCCTCCCCACAACAGACAACCTGTGAGGTAGGTGGGGCTGAGAGAAATCTCGAGAGAACTGCTCTTTCAAGGACAGCTCTGACACAACTATGGCTTGCCCAAGGTCATCCAGCAGCTGCGAGTGGAGGAGTGGGGAATCAAACCCGGTTCTCACAGATTAGAGTCTGTGCACTTAACCACTACACCACATTGGAGATGCCAGGGATTGAACCTTAGAACCTTCTTAATGCAAAGCAGAGGCACTTCTCTCTCCCCCAATTAAGATTTCCCCCCCTGTTCGTCTTGACTGGAGATGACTCCGTTAGTTCCCTGCATCATTTCCTCTTTCACAAGGTTTGTGTCTTCCTTTCTACAGGGCAGGCGATGAAGAGTAGGTTGGGAGAGCAGAGAAGAGAAACTGAAGTAAGCCAGATCTGGAGGAAAAAATCCATTGCTCCTGAAAGTGTCAGTTTTCCAGAAATTTTAAATGAAGAACCGCTCCCTCAGTGTGCAAATCTTTTACCTGCCATAGAACATATGAGCACCTATCAAAACATCTATTATGATAAGATATGGCCAGACCATGGAGAAAGCTTCAGTCAGCACCCTAGACTTACTTCCTGTCACCCGATGCCCTCTGTGGAGAAGCTGCAGAGATGCTCCAAATACAGAAAGAGCTTCCGGAAGACAAGCCAGTTCATTAATCGGCAAAGAGTGCAGCGAATGCACCTCATTTCTCCTCACAGAGGGGCAAAACCGTATAAGTGCTTTGAATGTGGAAAGAGCTTCAGTCACAGCATGAGCCTCAGTAACCACCAGAGAATCCACACGGGGGCAAAACCGTACCAGTGCTCAGAGTGTGGGAGGTGCTTCAGTCAGAGCTCACACCTTTCGAGACATCGAAAACTGCACGTAGGTCTGAAACCATACAAATGCTCAGGATGTGGGAAGAGTTTTGGCCGGAGATCGCACCTTTCAAGGCACGAAAAACTGCATGTAGGACTGAAGCCGTATATATGCTCAGAATGTGGCGAGGGCTTCTGGCGGAGCTCCCACCTTACTCGACACCACAAGTTGCATATAGGGCTAAAGCCCTACCCGTGCTCAGTGTGCGGAAAGAGCTTCAGTCGGAGCTCTAGCTGTGCTTCCCATCAGAGAATCCACACGGGGGAGAAACCCTACAAATGCTCTGACTGTGGAAAGAGCTTTGCTCAGAGCAGCTACCTTTCTAGACATCGGAAACTGCATGTAGGACTGAAACCATATAAATGCTCAGAGTGCGGGAAAAGCTTCAGCCGCAGCTCACACCTTACAGTACATCAAAGAACCCACACCGGGGAGAAACCGTATGAGTGCTCGATATGCGGGAAGAGCTTCAGTCATAACTCAGGCCTCGCTTGCCATGAAAGAATTCACACCGGGGAGAAACCGTATCAGTGCTCAGAGTGTGGGAGGAGCTTCCGTGAGTACTCAAACCTCGCTTCCCATCAAAGAGTACATACTGGAGAGAAACCATATCAGTGCTTAGAGTGTGGGAAATGCTTCACTCAGAATACAAGTCTTACTTGCCATCAGAGAATCCACACAAGGGAGAAGCCATACGTATGCTCAGACTGTGGAAAGAGCTTCAATCACAAAGGAAATCTTGTTAACCATCAAAGGTTGCACACAGGAGAGAAACCATATGAATGCTCAGAATGCGGAAGGAGCTTCAGCCAGAAGGGAAGTCTTATTGGTCACCAAAGAATCCACACAGGAGAGAAACCATATCAATGCTCTGAGTGTGGGAAGAGCTTCAGACTTGGATCAAGCTTCACTTCCCACCAAAGAGTCCACACAGCAGAGAAACCATATAAATGCTCAGTGTGTGAAAAGAGCTTCAGCCAGTGCTCACATCTTGCTAGACATAAAAAATTGCATACAGGACTGAAGCCATATACTTGTTTGGTGTGTGGAAAGGGCTTCATTGAGAGATCAAGGTGTGCCTCCCATCAAAAAGTGCATACAAAGGAGAAACTATACTAATGCTCAAGAGTGTAGAAAGAGTGCTCTGAAGCAGCAGAACAAAGTTGGCACCTTTAAGACCCAACTTTGTTGCGTCTTAAAATAGCCTACAAGGTACTTTTTGTGGATTCCAAGGCATTGTTCCGTCATGTTCAAAAATGAGAGTAGAGAAACGACACCAATATTTTGTGATATTCCGGTTGTTCCTGTTAAAAAGAGTGTACTTTGCCAAATTCTAAAACATCAAACCTTCCCCCCCATCCCGGTCCGTAGTTAATATCCAGCCAGTTGAAGTTGCTGTTGTAGGGAATTGGTGTTGACACTTGCAGAAACGTAAAATATTTGCTTTCCTTTTGGGCTGTCCCATTGTAAGCACTAATATTTTGTCTTGGATTGGGATACCTTTCGTGTTCTGCGTAGATTTGGAAGGAGGGTGTACTTTTTGAAAACCAGTACAGGCATCCGTGTTGGCACACTTCTTGAAGAATGTGATCGGTGAGAAGACAAAATGCAGATTCCACTGGGGGGGGGAGCTTTTGTTCAAACACATCTGACCTTTTTTGATAGGACGTTCTTCCTCCTCCTCCCTCCATCTGGAAAACTGAAGCCCTGTGGGATCCCATGAGTTCTATTGACTGACAGTCTAGATGTCTTGGTTGTAGTAACGATTATGAGGAACACATGTGCTATCCAGATCAAATGTGTAATTTGATTGTGACTGTGTTGTCCGCTGGATTATGTGCAAGTCACAACTAAATTCCCCTTCTTGAGGCCCACAAACAATTCCCAGTTTAGATTAAATCAAAAAGGGAACATGACTATGGAGACAGCAAAACACGAAACCTGAAGAGGCAGAACGTACAGGAGGGCATGTCATCATTCTTAGGCAAAGATCATTTTGGGGGACAGCTTGAACATCATCAGGACTATTGGAACATGGTTCTGTAAGTTAACACTAGCATAGCCTACAGGTAGATTCAGGTGGGTAAAAAATTGCATACAGGACTGAAGCCATATACTTGTTTGGTGTGTGGAAAGGGCTTCATTGAGAGATCAAGGTGTGCCTCCCATCAAAAAGTGCATACAAAGGAGAAACTATACTAATGCTCAAGAGTGTAGAAAGAGTGCTCTGAAGCAGCAGAACAAAGTTGGCACCTTTAAGACCCAACTTTGTTGCGTCTTAAAATAGCCTACAAGGTACTTTTTGTGGATTCCAAGGCATTGTTCCGTCATGTTCAAAAATGAGAGTAGAGAAACGACACCAATATTTTGTGATATTCCGGTTGTTCCTGTTAAAAAGAGTGTACTTTGCCAAATTCTAAAACATCAAACCTTCCCCCCCATCCCGGTCCGTAGTTAATATCCAGCCAGTTGAAGTTGCTGTTGTAGGGAATTGGTGTTGACACTTGCAGAAACGTAAAATATTTGCTTTACTTTTGGGCTGTCCCATTGTAAGCACTAATATTTTGTCTTGGATTGGGATACCTTTCGTGTTCTGCGTAGATTTGGAAGGAGGGTGTACTTTTTGAAAACCAGTACAGGCATGTAAAGGGCATTGGCTTCACTGGAAGAGACTTAGCAAGCCTCTTGTTTTCTACTTCCGGAACTCGTTTGCAGCATTAATTTTTTTCATAGTACATGGTATTGTACACTCCCCTATTCACAAGTTCAGGAGGGTGCAACATACCTCATTTCACAGACTTTTAGATCCCCCCCCCCCTTCATTTGACTTATTTTGACCACATTTTCCATAGTGTAGATAAATCATTTCTATGGGGTGAGGGTTAGTCCCCTATATGAGGATCTTTCTTCCTATGCATATCAGTGCACACTTGCTCTGGAATCTCCCCTGGAGTTTTTCACCTTTGACAATATCCCACACCTGAAGCCCCCCAGACCAGTAGGTTGGTCTGCGTGACTCGAAGGGGGATTTTCCTGTTAAAATGCAGCATCAGTCGTGGCAACCCATGGAAAGAAAGCTTCCTAACAATGGCCAATGTTGGCCATTTTGTCACACTTCCAATGCTCAAGGTAGTACAACGTAAGCTGGATTCATGTGGCTTGGAAGCCCTCTTCTGCCAGGGTTACACTGACTTCTACTCTATGGAGCTCAGTCCCCAGATGAGAAGGAGAGGGGGAGATTAAGGAGCAGGAGACACTCTTAGGAAATATTTGCCTAAATGAGAGCCAGTTTGGTGTAGTGGCTACAAGTGGCGGACTTTAATCTGGGGAACTGGGTTTGATTCCCCACTCCTCCATATAAAGGCAGTTGGGTGGCCATGGGTGAGTCACGGTTCTCTCAGAACTCTCTCACCCCACAAAGTAAGTTTAGCTTGCCACCTAGTGGTGCATAATGCTAAAAGAGCTAGAACTTACAGCTGCCAGACAATCAGGAACTCCTGGCTATACCACACACAATTTCCCCATCTGTCCCATCTGATTTGGTATTTGAACCCAAGGATGAAAGCTGATGTCCCCGGGGCATGGCACATGCCAGATATGGAAGCTATGCATTTCACAGTGGATGTATTTGACTGTCAAACTTACCGTGTTCAAATGTGATGATCAGATGTGAGCCAATCACCCAGCCTCAGAGGAAGAACCTTCAGACAGTGAAGTCATGCAAAGTGTTCAAGTTAGGAAAGAATCCAGGCAGAAGAGAGTCAACGAAGGAAGGCTGTCGATTGGAAGAAGCGATAACGCTTCTCTTTTGTATTTGTCTGCTCGCTTTTATTTGTTGCTTAACAATTCTGTAAAGATACTCAAATAAAGATGTTCATGGTTTCAAAACCTGTGCTTGATAGCTCAATGCCAGGGGCTTTAATATGGAATAGCACAAATTCCAAAGTATGCAGAGCAAACGTGTGCCCCTTGTGTACATGCTTCCCCTCCATGTCATGGAGTTCCCGGGCTAACCACATCTCAGATGCTAAACAGGGTCAGGCCTAGTTACTACTTGGATGGGAGACTGAAGGTTGACGAGTTCAAAGAACGACACACACAAACAGCTCTGCAGAAATCTCTGTCTCCCAGCCAGGCTGGGCAACCTTTTTATTAAAACTTACCCCCTCCTTTTTTCTTCCTCCTGGTACATATTTAGTAATTACAAGCATACTATGGAATGTGTTTGTGCAGACAGCCTCAGTCTTATCTCTCCCCGACTCTTCTGCCAAGTTACTTCTCCGTTGAAGTCAGCAGATGCTTTTACCTTATGCAATTAGCACTCACTCACTCTGGTTCCCAATCTCCAGGCAGGAGTAATGAATTCCGGGTTTGCCACACAGTTATTCACTGCTCCCACAGGAGACCACCAGGGAATTCCAGGGGTACTATGCAGAGGCAGGCAATGACAAACCACTTCTGTTCATCTCTTGCCTCAAAAACCCTATGGGGTTGCCTTAAGTTCTGTTTGATTTGACAGCGCTTTCCATCACACCTCCACATCAGCCTGGTTTTCCTGAGCTTTGGGCAGGAGGTGTTTTTTTGTTTTGTTTTTTAACCACCTCTGGAATATTTCCCCAGTGCTGCATGCCATTTGGTTCCTGTAGGGTTTCACCTTTGAACTTGACTGAGGTTTCCAAGGCGGATAATCTTGTTATCAGGTGAAAATGTAGCATATTTGGGATCTCCCTAAGAGAGGGTGTCAGGTAAACCTCATGGGGAAGGGAGTTCCACAGTATCAGTGATGCCACTGAGAAGGCCCTGCCCTGCATAATCATTCACTCTGAGGCAATGAAACTGTCCATGTAGGCAACGAACTACCTATGGTAACAAAGAAGAAAAAGAAGAGATTGGATTTCTACCCCACCCTTCACTTGGAGTCTCAGAGCGGCTTACAAACTCCTTTCCCTTCCCCTCCCCACAACAGACACCCTGTGAGGTGGGTGGGGCTGAGAGAGCTCTGACAGAAACTGCTCTTTCAGGAACCACTGTGCCAGAGCTTGTGACTGACCCAAGGTCACATCAGCAGGTGCAAGTGGAGGAGTGGGGAATCCAACCCGGTTCTCCCAGATTAGAGTCCGCGCACTTAACCACTACAACCAAACAAAGCTCTCCTAAGGTCTGACATAACATACTGAAAGGTTACAAAGGTAGAAAGTGTTCAACTGACACTGAATAGCTGTGAAGCGGGGTAATGTATGTAATAAACGTTGCCATATACTACAATGCTGTCCTCTACGGCAGCAACCTGTATCATGTGACAGAAGGGGGGGGAAAGGCGTTGATGCTTCACTGGCAGGAAGGCCCAAACTGAGCAGCAGATCAAGAGAGCTGGGTTCAGGAAAAAGTATCCAAGAACCAGGAGAGATTGTTGTAATGAAGAACGAGTCCCAGGTTCCATGTCCAAGGAGAAATCCCGCCTTCCAGGGGAGACTTTCCCCTCACCCTCAGATCTGAAGCCAGGCCTGGATTCCATCTATATTAGCGCTGGAGCTTCACTCTTGACTAGAAGGGTTTCTCTCTTGACTACCAGCTGCAAGGGTGAGAACCGTGGCACGAAAGGCCCAGAATGATCTTTCCTGTGCTTCAGCTACTACTGCCCCATGATGCCTGTGAAATTCTGAAAGCAAGGGCAGGTTGAGAAGCTACAACAACCATCCCCGGTGAATTTCCACAGTGTACACTCCCTTTTCGCCTGTCAGTCATCAGCAGACTCACAGGGAATGGCTGTGCTCAGCTATCGGGAGAAGGAGACCTGCAAGAGCATCTCCCACAAGCCTCTGGAATGAGAGGCAAGCCTGTGGTCCAGAATATCTCTTCTGAATACAATATCCCACAATGCCGAGCTCTTCACAGGCCGCCTCACCCAGAGGTCTCCTTGAAATCTCCAGCAGGGCTGTAAACGAGGGAGATGTAGCAAGCTGAAGGGGTCTCTGAAATATTTTGATCAGGTTACAGTTGCCAACCTCTACACGCAGCATGGAAATCTCCTGGAATTACAACAGCTCTCCAGATGACAGAGATCATTTCCCCTGGAGAAGATGTGTGCTTTGGAGGGTGGATTGGATTCTAGGCCACTATACCACGCCGATGTCCTTCCTCCCCAGGATTCAGCCTCAAATCTCGAAGAATTTCCCAACCCAGAATTAGCAGAGTTCAATGAGGCTGAAGGGCAGAGCTCAGCAGGTCAACTTAGCAGCAAACCTTGAAGGTACTGTTACCTGATCCTAGCCAACAGAAACCTTACCTAACCCCCATCTCTGTTTTTTAAAATGTCCAGATGAAGTACATGAATCAAAGCATGAAGATTTAATATAAGATCATGATGATACATGGATCTTGAGCTGTGACTAGATCCCATCTATGTTAGCTCTTATCCCAGAACCTTTCAGCACTCCAGCACCCTATGATGCAACAGGCCATATGGGAAAGCTAACTTGACACCACCCCCAGTGAAAGGTAAAGGGTAAAGGTTCCCTTGCTCGAAAGCCAGTCGAGTCCGACTCTAGGGTTGCGGTGCTCATCTCCGTTTCACAGCCGAAGAGCCAGCGCTGTCCGAAGACGTTTCCATGGTCATGTGGCCGGCATGACTAAACACCAAGGTGCACGGAACGCTGTTACCTTCCCACCGAAGTGGTACCTATTTATCTACTTGCAATTTCTTGCTTTCGAACTGCTAGGTTGGCAGGAGCTGGAACTAGAGACGGGAGCTCACTCCATCATGCGGCACACTCGGGTCTCGAACTGCCGAACACCCAATAAGTCATTAGCAGACGGAGGGACACTCTTGATGTATTTATTTATTTATTTATTGTATGGCAGAGTTACACACAGGAAGTATATAATAATATAAAATAAGTTACCAAGGTGATACAACGGGTATGCAGACCAATTGGGCAATCCCTCTAAATGCGAATATCTTGGTTTTCTTTTTAAAAAAGCTTTAGTCAATTTATTTTATCTATTCTAATGAAGAGCATTACAACTGCTTTACCGCAGTGAACCAAGCATCGGTGACAACATTAATCGCACCTTGTGAATAGTCGCAAATCAAGTTCTAACAGCAAGCACTGAATCAGGAGCAGTGAAGCATAAACTTCACAATTTATGATCTCTCCAATTGCATCTTTTCAACCATTAAAATTGCCCGATGTGCCATAAATTTTTATCCACTTCAGTCACATTATTGATTCTACCTTGTGAAATATTTTGTTGTTCAGTCACACAGTCGAGTCCAACTCTTCGCGACCCCATGGACAAAATCACGCCAGGCCCTCCTGTCTTCCGCCGTCCTCTGAAGTTTGCTCAATTTCATGTTCGTTGCATCTATGACACTGTCTAACCATCTTATCCTTTGCCGTCCCCGTCTTCTTTGACCTTCAGTCTTTCCCAGCATCAGGGTCTTCTCCAGTGAGTGCTCCCTTCTCATTAGGTGGCCAAAGTATTTGAGCTTCAACTTCAGGATCTGGCCTTCCAGGGAACAGTCAGGGTTGATTTCTTTTAGGATTGACTGATTTGTTCTTCTTGCAGTCCAAGGGACTCTCAAGAGTCTTCTCCAGCACCATAGTTCAAAAGAATCTATTCTTCGGCGCTCAGCCTTCCTTATAGTCCAATTCTCGCAGCCATACATGACTACTGGGAATACCATTGCTTTGACCATGCGGACTTTTGTGGGTGAAATATAGAATAGCTATAAATCTTAGCAACTGAATTAAATTTAAAGTCTTGATTTCAGAAAAGAAATGCAATACACTGCCATGGCTGTTGATTTACTCAGAGAAACAAATGATAGAAAACGAATATCTAGATTTTCAATCCACTCAGTCGCCGCTGGGGAGAGATCAAAGAGCTCTGTTGCACCTCCCTGGAAAGCACGACGTTCGCCTTACTGTGACAGATGGAAAATAGTTTGGCAGGCTGCACCACAATCACATTTGGGTCCTGGTATTTTGCCTCAAGGGACTTGGGAGTCCCTTGGACTGCAAGAAGATCAAATCAGTCAATCCTAAAAGAAATCAACCCTGACTGTTCCCTGGAAGGCCAGATAATGAAACTGAAGCTCAAATACTTTGGCCACCCAATGAGAAGGGAGCACTCACTGGAGAAGACCCTGATGCTGGGAAAGATTGAAGGTCAAAGAAGACGGGGACGGCAAAGGATGAGATGGTTGGACAGTGTCCTAGATGCAACGAACATGAAGTTGAGCCAACTTCAGAGGACGGCGGAAGGCAGGAAGGCCTGGCGGGATATGGTCCATGGGGTCACGAAGAGTCGGACTCGACTGTGCAACTGAACAACAACAACAACATTTTGCCCCATTTAAACAACAGGTCTGCACAACTGCCAAAGTGCAATTCTAGCTCACCTCCTCACGGTGCACCCTGGATAACGCTAAAAAGCTAAAACTTCAGGCAGCCAGACCATCGTAGGATCTCCTGGCTAGTGGCTACGCTACACACAGGAATACCCTTTTAATCCACATCACAGAAATGGTCCAACAATCATCCTTAGCATAAACCCATCTGTCACTGTGGACACATCGGTCTGTCACACCCTGATCTTTTGTCCCCCCCCCGTCCCCGTCCCTTCACGCAAGACTGCCCCATCAAATCTGAAGAGTGCCCCACTGGTATACTGAGATTTGGCCTCAATTCTTCCTGCCTTGGCAGTTAAAGCCAAACTGTGCAATAACATTCAAACTCCCTCCCCCCCCAATCTCAATCCTAGGGGTTGGCAACCCCCAGACGATGGAATGGTCTGTGCATAAACACTGTCTCGATTCCTCCGGAACTTTGCTAGCAGAATACCCCATCTCCTCCCCTGGGACAGTGCACAGGATCCTGCGCAGAGACTTCGAGCAGACCTCCATCTCTGCATTTCTCTCCCTCTTTTTTACCTCTGCACCCCGGCCACTGACTTGGCTCACCCAAAGCACACTGTAGCTACTTGTCATTCGTCCCTTTTCCTCTGGACTCTTTCAGACCTTGAGGCTCCCCAGGATCAGGGTCACACATTTTCTTCATCCCTGATTTATTGCCTTCTTTAAGCAATCCCTTCATAAGTGTTAGGTGGGCGACTGGTTATATTTCTGTGTGCATGTGTGCGCGTATGTCACCTATTGTCCATGTGTCTCTCCATATTTTGATTTTTTAAATATTTTTCAATAAAGATTTTAATTGTTCAATTTTCTGCCTGTTTATTTGTGGGAGTCTTTCTGTGCCCCACAATGAAGTGCTACTCAGACTAGGACCCCAGTTTACACCAGACAGTGATCCCTGAATAAATATTTGCCCATAGACGGGGATGCTCCTAAACGTTGAGGACTCTACACATGTACCCCATTTGGGTAACAGTTCAGTGGTGGAGCATGCATGCACTGTCTTTTTATTTTTATTCTTCTTGGTAATGATGATTAAATTATTGCTTTGGAAGGGTCTCTCCAATGAAGTCCATTGCACAAATGGGGAAGACTGGTGATCCCTGAATAAATATTTGCCCATAGACGGGGATGCTCCTAAACGTTGAGGACTCTACACATGTACCCCATTTGGGTAACAGTTCAGTGGTGGAGCATGCATTCACTGTCTTTTCTTTTTTTAAATTCCTCTTGGTTCTTTTTTTTAACAATTTTATTAGGATATAATAATAAGTAAAATTTTATGTCATATAACAAACTTTTCATATCCTTTTATCCAAATATCTCCCCCCTTCTGACTTCCCAGAGTGCTCAAACCTCTATTACATTCTTAATTTTTTTCTCCTTTTCCAATTCTTTCACAACATTATTTTTTCAAGTAATGTATCTTTTTATCTGTCTATCTATACATGTTTAAATTTAATCCAACCTTAGTAATTGTCAAAGCAAAATAAATTGTTTTTTACATCCCAGTATTTCTCCAAGTAGTCTTTAAAGTCTTTCCAATCTGCAAAAAAATCAATTCCTCTTGGTTCTGATGATTAAATTATTCAGTGATCCCTGAATAAATATTTGCCCATAGACGGGGATGCTCCTAAACGTTGAGAACTCTACACATGTACCCCATTTGGGTAACAGTTCAGTGGTGGAGCATGCATGCACTGTCTTTTTTTTTTTATTCCTCTTGGTAATGATGATTAAATTATTGCTTTGGAAGGGTCTCTCCAATGAAGTCCATTGCACAAATGGGGAAGACTGGGGGCCACATCAGCTAGAAACACAGTGAGAATGGGTGCTTAAGGACCCCCTTCGCACCTGATCCCATTCCACTTCATCATCTTTTTGTGGTCAATCATAAACATCCTAAAAGAATGTCTTGATTTTTGCATTTAAGAAGTTCTTCCTTCAGCAAAGTTCAGATCAAGCGCATTGCTGTCTTCCAAACCCATGCCAGAGTGTGTAGTCCCTTTGGGGAGTTCTTGAAAACATGTTGTCTCCAGCCATGCACCTGTGCACCATGCCACACCATCGCCGGCAAAATACTGAAGAGGTAATTTTCTCATAATGATCAGTTATGGTTACTCCTTCCACTGGTCTCCAAATCTCAAGGGATTCTGCCAAGTATCATCCTGGAAGCTAATAACATAAACATCGCCATCGAGAGTGACATGGTACAATTTGTTCTGTAGAGCTGAAAAAGTCAAGGCATAACTTTGTTCGGAGATTTTGTGTGTGTGTGCGGAGAACACGAAGGTCTGAGGCTTAATATCATCCCTAAGTACACATTGATGGGGTCTGAACTGGCAGAGACTGAGCAAGAGAGAGATCTTGGAGTTGTAGTAGATAACTCACTGAAAATGTCGAGACAGTGTGTGACTGCAATAAAGAAGGCCAATGCTATGCTGGGGATTATTAGGAAGGGTATTGAAAACAGATCAGCCAATATCATAATGCCCCTATATAAATCAGTGGTGCGACCTCATTTGGAATACTGTGTGCAGTTCTGGTTACCACACCTCAAAAGGGATATTATATCATTAGAATATTGCTAATCCATTACAGGTAAGTTTTTTTACAAGTTCAGTTTTCAAGTTTACAAAGCAGCCGGCTTTCGCTTGGTTTCATGTCAAAACTTCACCAGAAGCAGAACAACTTTCTGGTTTCTAGGCCAAGAACCACTTCTAAGCTTAGTAGTATACAGACAGGTCCAATATGAGAAGTCTTCATGGGAATTGAGGGCTAGTCCCAATACTAAATAGTAGCAACCTTTAAGAAGAAGGCGCTTCTAGAAACCAGAAAGTTGTTCTGCTTCTGATGAAGTTTTGACATGAAACCAAGTGAAAGCCGGCTGCTTTGTAAACTTGAAAACTGAACTTGTAAAAAACTTACCTGTAATGGATTAGCAATATTCTAATGATATAATATCCTTTTTGAGGCGTGGTAACCAGAACTGCACACAGTATTCCAAATGAGGTACCACTGAAGTGGTACCTATTTATCTACTTGCAATTTCTTGTTTTCGAACTGCTAGGTTGGCAGAATAATGGCAGAATATATATCTAAATATATAAGTGACTGTATTTGCGTACATATCCAAGTGTTTTAGTGGGTTTTCTACTACTTTCCCCCAGTTTGTTTTTTCTCTGTGTCTTAGTACTGGGAGGTCTGTTTTTCTTGTTTTGAATTGTTTCACAGTCATTGCCTGGGGTTGCATCACTCCTCTGCATCTCAAGCCCCCACTTCACCCCACCTATTCCTGTGGTTCAGTTGCCTGCTTTCATCCAGCGTTCCTGCCAGAGGTTGCCTCCCCACTCTCCGGTACCCCATCCCAACTCCCTCTGTTATCACCTGAGGTCGCTTTGTTTCCCTGCATCTCAAACACCCACTGTTCTGTTGTAAAATAGTCATAAGTATTTAAAATACTCAGAGTATCAATGGACCTTGCTCTATTGGAAAGAAGAGATTTCTTTGCTTTTAAAAACCTTTATTTCTAAGGGTAAAAGGTATACAGGAAACCTACAAATAAACAGAACATCTAAGAGCTACGTTTTCTACTGCTTACAGTTCAACCTTCGTTACACACTAACACAGAGATGAGGGAGAATCTGTCCTTCTTCTCAACCCCTAGAAAGGAAGTCACCTGGAACAAACAACCAATCACATCACAACATAAATTACTTTTCCCAGGCTAATTCCCTATTGGTTCTGTGCCAGGTTTCCCTTCCAGGTCAGTCTAAACAACAGCAATACTAGGTAAACAAGTTCACCCTATAATGACTGGACTGTCAGACCTTGTAAACCCATACATTTCCAACATGTTCCACCATTACTATCTGGGACTGCCGTGCGGAGCCATGTCAGGGGGTGGAAGGGATCGAGCTCATGGCCACGGGTGAATGACACTTCCCACCCTGAACACTGGTTGTGGGCTATGACCATGGTCTCGCCCACCAGTGGTCTTCTCCCCAGGTACATCATTGGTGGTCACCACACCCACTTCCCCTGCGCTGTCGACATCCATGGGGCTGGTCTTGACTGCCAATCGAGAGCTCTCACCCGCGCCACCCAAAGTGGGATGCCAAAGTCTGTGTGGGAGGGAGGACCCTGATCCTGATCATTCTAAGGGTGGCAGTGCTGGCCACGATGCATCCTCCCGTCACACATTCCCCTCTTCCATTGGTAAACCTCCCTCAATCACTCCAGGGCCTGAATCTGTCAAGCAGTTGTGCCTACAAAGTGCCCAAACAACGGGCATGGGGACACGGCTCTACTCTGCTGCGAGGAAGCACTTCGACATCCTGCCCAGTGACCTGTGTGGGGTGGAGTGCCAGGTGTTCCGTGTGCACCTTCAGAGGGGGTGGGGCCCCCACAGCACTTGACCACCACCGTTCTGCGGAGACATTTGCAGAGCTCACACCCCAGTTTGCCACCACCAAAGGAAGGAGTGCTGGAGTCTACCACCGGGCACTGAGGGCCCACTCCTACTCAACAGGGAGAGGGGGGCAGGAGGAGTGGGCCATTCCATCAGGGCCTCTGGCCACCGCTGTGGGGTCCCCCAGGCAAGCCACCTAACAGGAGATCATGCTCACAGGGGCCTCTCCAGTGCCGGGAAGGAGAGCAAAGGGCAGGGCTCATGAGGCGGTTAGTCAGCACATCGGGCTGATGATTGCCATAGACAGGGGTCATTTCGTAGAAAAAGAGGTGCACATGCCACACACACCCTGACCTCACCGGAAGCTCAGTCTCCACTGGGACTGTTTTGGATTGCTAGCTGTTGGGTGGGGGGAACGTGCAGATCTGTCCTCA
>NW_015174939.1:38231-63373 GCF_001447785.1 Gekko japonicus
CCTCACAGAGGAGGGAGAGCTTGTACCTGAATAAAACTTGGTCTTCAAGGTGCCACTGGACTATTTTGGATTGCTAGCTATGGGGGGGGGACACGCAGCTCTGCCCTCACAGAGGAGGGAGAGCTTGTACCTGAAAGCGGGCCGGGGGGGGGGCTCTGCAACTTACCTGGCTGCTTCTTGCTCCTTGTGGTCCAACCGAGGGCTGCTGGGAGCAGGGGGTGGGGCTTGTTGCATGTGCCCACCCCCTGGGCTCTTTACTGCCGGAGCTCCGCTCAAGTGCGCTCCTGCAGGAAATGACCCCTGGCCATAGGTGGCCAGCTGTTCTTCCTCGTGGAGGATGTGGCCCTTTGCAGGATTCTACAGCGTTTGGCTCCCTGGTAAAACAGAAACATCAACCTGTAGGGCTGCAAAGCCCAGGAGAAATTAGGAGGCGGGGCCTGGTGCTGGTGTGCTGACATTACTTCCAGTAAAAACTGGGAGAGATATCTTTAGACACTCTGGCATTTACAAAAACAAATGGTTTTATAATACGTTTTTGTAAATGGTACAGTGTCTTTTACGTCACTAGTGTTCACCGGAAGTGATATCACTACACCGTCACGAGGCAAGAACCTGCACCGCCCTCCAGTTCATCAAGTTGACACCTGAAATGCTGCCGGGCAAAGAGGCCTGGCATGCTGTTTAACATGACCCATTAAATGATGTAGAAATTACAAGGTTGGATCATGCTAAGAGCAACACTGTACACAGCAGTATAGTCCACAATCCGTGCCCATTTAGCAAAGTGAAGAAGAGGAGGAGGAGGAGATTGGATTTATACCCCGCCCTTCCCTCGGAGTCTCATAGCGCCTGAAAATCTCCTTTCCCGTGCCCTCCCCACGACAGGCACCCTGTGAGGTAGGTGGGACTGAGATACCTCTTTCGAGAACTGCTGTTGGGGGAACAGCTCTGAAAGAACTTGTGGCTGACCCAAGGTCACACCAGTGGCTGCTTGTGGGGGAGTGGGGAATCAAACCTGCTCCTCCCAGATTAGAGTCCGCACTCTGAACCACTACGTCAAACCACACCAAACTACAGTACAGTGTAATAATACCCCTACTATAGTGTGTGGAAAGCCAGGAGTGTGGGGGGCTTCCCGACCTTATCAGACAGGCATACCATTAGGTGGGGCATACAACAGAAAATATGGACTTGAACTGTTAGGTTCTCACAAACATGTTTTTTCCGTGCTGAGCAAAGAATGGCAGAAAGTTGGGGGCTGCGCTCTTCTGCTTATAATTATGAAAATCATGGTGATTTCTCCTTCTCATCAAGGGATTTCTTCAGAGAGAACCTTCAAAAACAATGACACCATCATCAGAGTGAAAACCAAAATACAATGACATAAAAGCCTTCTGTGATGCCAAAAACCTGGGCTGGGATTTCGGACAGGAGGGAACTGTGCCGTTGCTTGCTTTGATATCATCCCCTTTCGATCTGAAGTCTGACGTCTAATGCGAGAGTTTCTGCTGCCTTGATTCTGAAGTGGGGGGGGTCTTATCCCTCCTGCTTAGCTGAGACTGTTATTGAGGGGCAGAGCCAAGGGAGGGTGTCTGCAGGGGCCAGATCCAAAATGCTGGCGCTGGTTTTGCTGCTGCTGCTGCTGCTGCTGCCGCCACCCCACAATGTCATCTGTGAGATGCTGAAAGGAAAATGCCCATTGAGCTTTATCAAGGATGTCAATGGTCCATGGAATTATTACAAGCCAGGAGACCACCTCATTGGTGGGGTCGTATCTCTGAAACATACTTATCTGTATCCGGTCACCTTTGATAAGCCTCCCCTTACCAAAATTGTATAGTAAGTAATTCGTGTATTTTTTATTAAGATCTTATTAGAAGAAAAATTACAGATAAGAAAGAAATAATGGATCAAAGAAAAAAAAGAAAAAGACAGAGCAGAAAAAAGAGAAAAGCTATATAAATTAAGAGGAAAGGTTTCCAAGAAGTATATGTGTGATAACAAATTTTTCTCTTACTCTATGTTTACAAGAAATGCTCTTTTTTCCTATTATGCAGATTCCTTATTCCTTAAACCCACAAATCATAGAAGGGAGCCCCAGGGTCATCTAGTCTAACTCCCAACACCATGCAGGAAATTCACAAATACCCCACACACACCCCGTGACCGCTGTTCCAGTTCCAAAAGATGTCAAAAAAACCCAAGTCGAAAAAAATAATCATCATTATTATCCATTTCATGCAAAAAGTCTATAAGGGGTTTCCAATCAGCAATAAACATTGTCTATTCTCTAAAGAGTGAAGTAAGTTTGGCCATCACCGCAAGTTCCAGTACCTTCACCAACCAGTCCTCTATTTTAGGCAATATCAAACTCTTCCACTTTTGTGCACATAGTAATCTCACTGCTGTTTTCATATATAAAAACAGAGTTCCATTCCTTCTTTCTAGATGAGTTTTCATCAATCCCAAAAGAAAGGACTCTGGTTTTAATTGTATATTAATCTTTAAGATCTTCAGAATTAGTAAGTGTATTTGTATCCAAAATTTCTTCATCTTGTTCCTTCATCTTGTTCACATTTTTAACATAGACTTGAACTATCTTTATACATTTTAGCCAATTTCTCCAGAGACATATACCGACAGTACATCATCTTATAGACATTCTCTTTAAGACTATAACTTAATGTAAATTCCAACCCTTTTAACCACATATTTTCCCATTGTTCCATTCATATATCATATCCAAAAATTTTAGCCCATTTTATCATAGATTCTTTCACTTGTTCTTCCACTGTCTCAAATTTCAAGAAAAGTTTATACATTTTAGTAATAACATGTTCATCATTTGTACATACTTTTGTCTCAAATTCAGTCTTAGATTGCTCAGATTCATAATGCCTTTTATCTACTTTAAACCTTTCTAAGATTCGTAGATAAGAAAACCATTGGCAGGTATAGCCTTCTGTTATCAAACCTTCTCTTGATTTTATTTTATATTCAACTTGGAAAGTTCTAACCTATCACAGTATATTAACTATTTATACAAATCTGTCATTGCTCTTCTAAAATGAACTTCTTGTGGTGATAGTCACAGAGGTATTTCCAGACAGATCCTAGGTTTATATTTATTCCATATTCTCAAAATGGCACATCTAACATACTGGTTATCAAGTCATGTCCTTCTAACTGCAATAATCTTCTATTTTTTAACAAGATCCATTCCTTCATTCACACTAAACAACAAGCGACAATGCAAAATTTCAAATCAGGTAAACCCAATTCTCTTTCCTTTGCATGCTGTAATATCTTATATTTAACTTGTGTTTTTTCTCCTTGCCATACGAATCTAGATATATTTTTCTGCCGTTGTTTAAATGGCACCTTCATTTCAAAACAGGAATTTCTGAAACAAAAATAACATTCTGCGTAAGAAATTAATTTTAATCACAGATATTCTCCCCAAAAATGACAGTTGACGTTTGTCCGATCTTACCAAATATTTTCTAATTCCATTCAAAATCTTAACATAATTATTTTGAAATAACATACAATTCATATTTGTCAAGGTAATACCCAAATCTTTTCAATTTTAAATCCTGTGACAGTGGGCAACCATGGCTTGTTCCTCTTTGTATCTCACATGGTTTGGTCAGATCTCCATTAATAATTATTTGTGCTGTCTGAGAGGTATAGATCAATTTTACCCATTTTATAAAGTTTTCCCCAAAGTCTGCATCCTCCAAGACTTTAAACAAAAAGGTCCAGTTCAAATGATCTGGAGGCTAAAAAACTGTGAGCTAGCTCACACTAACTCAGCTTAGAGGGAACACTGCTTAAAACCTACTACTGCACCAAATTATTTCCATTTGGCCACTCAAGTTTCTGTTCCCTTTAAAGGGTCTTCCAAGACCAGTATCAAATAATCTGTGAAGGCTCTTAATTTATAGGTCTCTTTTTTAATCTTTACAACTCCAATTCTATCATCTTGTCTTATATCTCTATTTGATATTTCAAGTACAAGAATAAACAGAAGAGGTGACAGTGGGCAACCTTGGCTTGTTCCTCTTTGTATCTCACATGGTTTGGTCAGATCTCCATTAATAATTATTTGTGCTGTCTGAGAGGTATAGATCAATTTTACCCATTTTATAAAGTTTTCTCCAAAGTCTGTATCCTTCAAGACTTTAAACAAAAAGGTCCAGTTCAAATGATCAAAAGCTTTCTCTGCATCTAAGAAGATCAATGCAACTTGTTTTTCATTGTGTTTTTCCAAATATTTCAAACACTCAAGCAGTTCTAACATTATCACTTAGGTGTCTTTTAGGCACAAATCCATTTTGATCTTCATGACTAAATTGTTGAAGAATTATTTTACGTCTTTCAGCCAATATCATTGTGAACAACTTGTAGTCATTGTTCAATAATTATATTGGTCTGTAATTTTTGGTCAATGTCAGGTCTTGCCCATCTTTGGGTATTAATGTTGTATTGGTTCTTTCCATGTCTCCGGTATTTTTCCTTCCTGTTAGATAGAATTGATCATGTTTTGTGGAGGTTGTAAAAGTTCCATCCTCAAAGGACTTGTAGTAAATACTAGGAGGCCATGTGGTCCAGGAACCTTTCCTGTTTTGATCTTTTTTATAGCTTTTACCACATCTCTTGTTGTTACAGGTCCAATCATAATTTTTTTTTCAAACTCAAAGCTTTATTCAAGAACTTTCATAAAGTTACAATGAACATGTGACAAAAATAACAGTAGAAATCCAATAATGTCGATAACAATAAATTACATGCATTATATAAAATTAACAGAGGTAGATATATAGACCTTACTGTCATAGCAACAAATTATAAGATGAAACAGAACAGAAGGATTGATTTATCACAATATGGCTAATAGGTCCAATCATAATTTATCTTTGTTGTTCTGTGATTCTGGGTAGATTTTGTTTTCTAACATATTCATCTATATTTTCCCAATGAAATATTATCACTCTTATATAAATTGTAACAATACTGAGAAAATGTTTTTTGTATAGCCACAGTATCTGTCTGTACAGCATCTCCCTCTTGTATTTTCAATATAATTTTTTTCTCTTTCTTTTCTCAGTTTGTAGGCCAACCATTTCCCTGGTGTATTTGCAGATTCCATGTTTCTTTGTTTAACATAGTTCAATTTTATTTCCATTTCTCTTATTGTTAACAATAAGTAGTAAGTAACTTGTGATGTTGGACTGAATGCATCTCCACTTGATTCGGGTTTCACAGTCTCTCACAGCTCCTTTCCTGGGTAGATCACTCTCTTTCTTATGTCCTCATTCTTTCTTTTGGGAGGGAAGGTGGCATGGTATTGCCCACTCTCCTCAGACCTCAGGAGCTAAGCAGGATCAGTACTTGGATGGAAGACCACCAAGGAATACTCTGCATAGGAAGGCAAATGAAAGCCACCTTCTACTTCTCACTTGCCTTAAAAGCCTCTTACTGGGGTTGCTGTAAATTGGCTGTGACATGACTGCACTTTACACAGACATTCTTTCTTTTGGAGAATAATCCAGGGCTCTATGAGCAGCAAGAACATAAGAGAAGCCAATGCTGAATCAGGCCAATGGTCCATCCAGTCCAACACTCTGTCAAACAGTGGCCAAAACTACCAGGTGCCATCAGGAGGTCCACCAGTAGGGCCAGGACACGAGAAGCCCTCCCACTGTTGCCCCCCCCCCAAGCACCAAGAATACAGGGCATCATTTGCCCCAGACCGAGAGTTCCTACCTATACCTTGTGGCTAATTGCCACTGATGGACTTCCAAATTCTCTCTTGAAGCCGTCCATGCTTGTAGCCACCTCCTGTGGCAGTGAATTCCATGTGTTCCTTTTAACTATTCTATGCCAACTGCTCAGCAGTTTCATTGAGTGCCCACCACCGTACCTACCAAAGGCCATGACACAAGTTCTAGCTTGCTGAAATTCCTTTTGACCCCTTAAAGAATATCATTATCTTAGGTTTTCCAGGCAGAACATCAACCCCTCCCATGCCCAACCCTCTTTGATTTTGAGTCATGAGACCAGATAAAGACCTTTTTGGTTTTGTCAGATTGTGGACTTCCACAAAAGAACCTGCCAAGATGGTTAATGTTGTCCAAAGTTTTACTATGTCACCATTATTCCTTTGTTATTACAATCATTTTCACCATATTATTATATACAGAGATCATTTCGGGGGGGATTGCGGGGGATCACAGTTCCCCCGGGTGAGGTACGGGGGCGGGGCACATGACGAAGCCCCGCCCCCTGCTTCCGGCCGCCCCGCTTCCGGCCCTCATTCAGCCAGGAGGAGGCAGGAGAAGAGGGAGGGTAAGTTGCTTCCTCCATGCCTCTCCCCACCCCTGCCTGCCTGGGGCCAGGGAGGGCCTTCGCGGGACTTCCTTGCACTCCCGCCGGCCTTGCAGGTCCACCGCCGGGCCCCTCATGGGGCTCAGCAGTGGAGCTGCAAGGGGCGGTGGCCAGGACCGTTGGGGGCGGGGTGTGTGGCCTTATGACACACTTCTGGTGATGTCAGGGGGTGTTGCCTTATGACACACTTCCAGTGATGTCAGGGGGTGTGGTATATGCTAATGAGTTATGCTAATGAGTTCCCTTCACTCTTTTTCTACAAAACGACCCCTGATTATATACCTTATAGCTTTATGCATTTTGAGTATAATTCTAAGAATAATATCCAGACAGTATTACTTCCTGGAAAAGAAATGGACGTTTGACCCAATGCTTTCCACAAATAGGTGATGAAAAAAAACGTGTTCCTTCTTTTGGCAGTTCTTCATATACAAAATATGGAGTCATCTTGTCCTTCCTCCTTGCCATTCAGGAGATCAATCAGAACCCCAGGATCTTGCCCAATGTCACTCTGGGCTATGACATGTATGACAACTATTTCAAGGCAAGGTTGACTTATGATGGCATCTTAGACCTGCTCTCCATGGAGGGAAAGAATATTCCAAACTACCACTGTGGAGGTCAGAAGACCTTGCTGGCTGTTCTTGAAGGGTCTGAGTCTGAAATCCCCATCGAGATTTCCAGTCTGCTGGGCATCTACAAAATCCCACTGGTATGAAGCGGGGGCGGGGGATTATCCTAATTTCATTTGAGACAAACATCTGAGCCTTCAGTCCCTCAGCCAAGCACTTCTTGGGTTCCTTGGCTTTTGGACTTCCTAAATTGTGGGCTCTAGTGTACTGCTGTCAGGCATCAATCTGTGATGCTGAAAGCGGACAAAACTCTTAAAGAGAGCTGAGAGATGTTTTTGCTTCAGCTTCTTTGCAGAAGCGTTTCTTTTGCTTCCTTGTCACCTGTGGTCCAATGGGAATGGCAGGGCTTTGAAACAATACGAAAGCCAGAATGAACAAGGGCACATGTCCACCACTTTGTGAGACATCAGTGAATGATCCCTCTTCAAAATGCCTTCCTCTTGTCAAGAAAACTGCCATCACCTGTGGACATTTTCCTATATTTTTCAACACAATGAACCAGAAGAGCCATCAATGATGTCTTCTGCTAGAGATACTCGAGGAGAAAAAGGGGGATTGTCTCACAGTGTTCAAAACAGAGGGTAAACCCAAGGAGAATGTGCAGAAAAGACCCAGAGTAGTAAATATTCTCAATTGATTAGGAGAATGTTACCCCCCCTAGACCCCAGTTTTGGGGCCCTCTGATACCATATAGGAAAATAAGTGGGCAATTTCACCTCCTTTAACCTATTACCAGGATTTCCGGTGCGGTGGGAGAACTGATGAATGTGATACTCTGTTGTTCCTTGATAGGGTAAGGTAAAGGTAAAGGTTCCCTTGCTCGAAAGCCAGTCGAGTCCGACTCTAGGGTTGCGGTGTTTATCTCTGTTTCAAAGCCGAAGAGCCAGCGCTGTCTGAAGACGTTTCTGTGGTCATGTGGCCGGCATGACTAAACACCAAGGTGCATGGAATGCTGTTACCTTCCCACCGAAGTGGTACCTATTTATCAACTTGCAATTTCTTGCTTTCAAACTGTAGGCTGGCAGGAGCTGGAACTAGAGACGGGAGCTCACTCCGTCATGTGGCAACTCAGGTCTCGAACTGCTGAATTACTGACTTCCACAGCTTGCAGTTCAGCGTCTTAACCACTTGAGCCACCGCAGCTCCATCCTTGATAGGGTACTAGCTCACTAATGTCACATCCATCTCAAAGTAACACTTTAGGATTTTCCCAGAACTCTATGGCTAAACCATGTGACAATGATACAAGCAAGTCAGTGCAAGGCCAATATTGTAGGCCCCCACCACCACTCAGATGGCAACTCTGTAGTTAGGAATCGGGGGGGGGGGAGTATCTCTGTGACCACACACACACACACCAGTCTAGGACTTTTGAGATCTGGATCTTTGTAAAAACAGATTGTGGATTAATATGCAGCATTTTCTTATTTAAAAATGAGACCATTGTTTGAAGATTAACTTTTATTATCTACAAATAAATAGACAGATGACAAGATTTCTCATTGATTCTACAACCTGAATCCTATCCGGTGTTCCCTCTAAGCTGAGTTAGTGTGAGCTAGCTCACAGTTTTTTAGCCTCCAGCTCACACATTTTTGCCTTAGCGCAGGAAGGGATGGATCCGGAGCAAACTAATTTATGCAGAAGCCAAATTGCTCACTCACAACTTTAATGCCAGCAGCTCACAAAGTAGAATTTTGGCTCACAAGACTCCACAGCTTAGAGGGAGCAGTCCTATCGTATTGTTTCTTGACTACCCCATCCTGTCCATTGTATTGATTCACAATGTGTAATCCACTCTGAGTCTGAGTGAGAAATGTGGAGTATAAATGCCATAAACAAATAAATGTGCAAATAAATCAATCAAACAGAAAGGAAATGTAAAAGGCAGTTGGCAATTGCCAAGTCATAATAATATGCTTGAAATATTTCCTTTGTCATGTCATGATTCAACAACTGCTAAGATCTTTGACAATTAAGGCGCCCAGTTATGTCTCACTCGTGGCTAGTCCATGCTGGGTGATTGTGTGCTGAGAGCCAGTTTGGTGTCATGGTTAAGTGCGTGGACTCTAATCTGGGAGAATACGGTTTGATTCCCCACTCCTCCACTTGCACCTGGCTGGATGACCTGGTGCAAGCCGTAGTTCTGATAAGAGCTGTTCTTGAAAAAAGAGCAGTTTCATTCAAGAGCTCTCTCAGCCCCACCTACCTCACAGGGTGTCTGTGGTGGGGAGGGAAGGGAGTTTGTAAGCCGCTCTGACACCCCTTTGGGTAGTGGAGGGTGGGGTATAAATCCAATCTCTTCTTCTTCTTTTACCTCACAGGATGTCTGTTGTGGGGAGGGGAAGGACTTTGTAAGCCGCTCTGACACCCCTTTGGGTAGTGGAGGGTGGGGTATAAATCCAATCTCTTCTTCTTCTTTTACCTCACAGGATGTCTGTTGTGGGGAGGGGAAGGACTTTGTAAGCCGCTCTGACACCCCTTTGGGTAGTGGAGGGTGGGGTATAAATCCAATCTCTTCTTCTCTTCTTCTTCTTCTCTAAAGAACATGAGAGACGGAAAGCCAAATGTCAGAGGGAGACAGAAAGAAGGATAACTGAAGGATGAGGCTTGGGGATCTAAGAGGTGGAATTATGGTACAGACATGGACAACTGGGTGGGAAGAAAGAAGCCACAGAATGGGGGATCCCGAGAGAGACGCTGGGAGAGATGAAGTGAGGCTCCATGCTAAGAACCAGGAGCATAATCAGAGCAACACAGAGAAAGAGTGGGAAGCATGGGCCATAGTGAAAGAAAGAGGGTTGAGATTTAAAAGGTCCAGCTTACCTAAGGGACTGCCTTTCCCTGTATGTTCCCCCAAGGGCACTATGGTCTGGAGCAAAACATCTTTTGGTTGTCCCAGCTACTAGAGATGCTAAATATGCTGCGATTAGGGCCAGGGCTTTTTCAGTGGCAGCTCCTATCTGGTGGAACGAGCTCCCGGAGGAGACCAGGGCCCCACGGGACCTTGTGCAGTTCCGCAGGGCCTGCAAGACGGAGCTCTTCCGCCAGGCTTTTGAGTAGGAGCCGCCACCGTCACTGTACCACCACTGCGTCACCATTTTTGGCGATGTGAACTGGCCTTGGGTATGGAGAACGGACAGAGTGAAGACTGATGAAGAAGAGACAGTTGTGCCTTCCGAAGCATTGCATTGGAGTCCCCATCTTGGATGATATATTGTTGTGAGCACCGATTTTTGTTGTGAGTGGTTGGGTTAGAACGGATAAGAGGAAGTACTTCTTCACCCAAAGAGTGATTAACACTTGGAATTCACTGCCACAGGAAGTGGTGGGGGCTACAAGCATGGACGGCTTCAAGAGGGAATTAGATAAGCATACGGAGCAGAGGTCCATCAGTGGCTATTAGCCACAAGGCATAGATAGGAACTCTGGGGCAAGTGATGCTCTGTCTTCTTGGTGCTTGGGGGTGGGGTCAACAGTGGGAGGGCTTCTAGTGTCCTGGCCCCACTGGTGGACCTCCTGATGGCCCCTGGTATTTCTGGCCACTGTGTGACACAGAGTGTTGGACTGGATGGGCCTTTGACGTGATCCAACATTGGCATCTCTTATGTTCTTATGTTCTTATGATTTTAAATGTAAAATGTAACTTGATAGTTTTATTTGGTTTTATTGTTATGTATGGCATTTGCCTCTTGTTAGCCACCCTGAGCCCATGTGGAAGGGCGGGATATAAGTCTAATAAATAAATAATTTTTTAAAACAGAGAAGTTAGGTGATAGCTATCAGTCTTGAAGGGTGCATGCTATCTCCTTGGTGAGGGAGGAGGTGATAGACCCATTTATCCTGGAAGTCCTTTGAGATGAAGTAGCGTTATCCCAGGGTTTTCTCTGATGTGAGCAGCCTTAGGTGTACCCGTGTAAAGAAAGGTGACCCTTAAAAAATACACAAATTAACAAATAGATTTAGGGTGGTGTTTTCATGAAGACTTCGTTCCTGGTACTGGGCAGCCCTGTCCATGTCCGCACAGACCCTGCAGGGTGAGCAAAATGTAAGCCAAGTCCAGAAGCACACCTTCCCTGCCCGAATAACACACTAAATCATCCTCACGTTACCCAGACTTCCTTTCATGACAAGGACTGTGATTTTGCTCCCATCTCTTCCTTTCCTTCCTAGATCAGTTATGGGCTTGTCCCCCACTTCGTTAACAATCCAGCTCAGTTCCCTTTTCTCTACCGGACACAACCGAAAGAGGAACTGCAATACCTGGGGATTGTCAAACTGCTCCTGCATTTCCAGTGGACGTGGATCGGCCTCATCGCACCAGATACCGATAACGGAGAACAGTTCCTGAGGATCTTCCCCGCTCTGGCCAGCAAGAGCGGCGTTTGTGTTGCCTTCTCACTCAGCATCCCAGTAACCACCATTATAAAAGAAATAGAAGAAAAATTCTTGTCCTCTGCTGCATTTCTCTGGTGGACAAAAGTCAATGTATTGGTTTATTATGGAGAGCCACAGGCTTTTGCCACTATACCCGACTGTATACAGAAAGCAGCCGAAGATTGGATCAAGCCCCCTGTGGGGAAAATATGGGTCACGACAGCTTTGTGGGACCTCACCCACCACTTGTTCTATTCTCTTTATAGGTCCGGTCACATACATGGTTTTTTGTCTTTCTCCATCCAGACAAACAAAAGGACAAACATTGGCAGTTACACGATATATGATATCCGGCAGTTGGGGAGGAAGGCATTTGATTGTTTCTATTCAAAGCCTGCATTGTCTGTGAAAGGAAGAGTAAGATGCAGAGACAGAGAAAACCTGGAGACCCTTTCCCAGGATGTGAAGGAAACGATCCACTCTCTAGACAGCTTCAGTTCTTTCAATGCTATCTTCACTGTGGCGCGAGCCTTACATGCCGCATACTCATCAGGATCCAAGCAGACGTTAGCCAGGGACACGCTAGGCCTCCAGAAGCTAAAAACATGGCAGGTATTCCTTTCCCTTCTTTAATAGCTTAATCAAACATTAATTCTTGTTGGTAATTTTCAGGGCTTTTTTTGTAGAAAAAGCCCAGCAGGAACTCATTAGCATAATAGGCCACACCCAACCGCTGAAACTCATTAGCATATTAGGCCACACCCTGACACCACAGCCCATTAGCCTATTAGGCCGCAGCCCCGTGTTGCCAGAAGTGTGGTCATCCAGCCACACCGACCTTTTGCTTCTTATTCTGTTTACCTTGTTTGTTGTCAAAACCCAGGGCTTTTTTTTTGTAGCAGGGACTCCTTTGCATGTTAGGCCACACACCCCTAATGTAGCCAGTCCTAATGAGTTTCTGCTGCTGGGTGTGGCCTATTATGGTAATGAGTTCCTGCTGGGTGTGGCCAACTCAGGAGCCAGCCGGAACTCCGTTGCTGTGCGTTCCTGCCCAAAAATAGCCCTGGAATTTTATTATCTGGTGTTCTGATAGCGATGTTGTCTCAGATGTAGCAGCATCTCACGGCACAGACCCCCTCTCTTTCTAAAAGCTGCCGCTAATCCTAAATACATATTTCATGGCTCGTATCGTAATGGCTCGGTTTTTAATGTTGTGGTTTTTAATTGTGAACCACCTCACCTTTAAGATGCGACACAGAAATATTCTAAATAATAATAATAATAAAATAAACAGTGACTCCTGAGGATGCAGGCAGTCCCCTCTCTTTTTGGCAAGATGGGATTCTCTTTGTCACTCGCTGAAATTCCTCTGTTATCCTTAACGGTCCTTTGTTATCTTTCACTGCTGATGGAGAACTTGTCTATCGTGGGGTAGGCAGGGGGAGAGCTCAATATCACACCTACTTGTTCCTGTATCCTGACTGGACCACCGCACAAATGACTGGTCCTTGCCATTGCACCAAGCCGCCTTGACAAAACAGCCTGGGCAGCATGGTTGGGATCATTATTTTCTCTGTAGGTAGCCAGCACCTGCAAGCAGTCAGTGGATGTAAAAGTAAAGGTTTCCCTTGCTCGAAAGCCAGTCGAATTCGACTCTAGGGATGCTCATCTCCGTTTCCAAGCCAAAGAGCCAGCGCTGTCTGAAGATGTTTCCGTGGTCATATGGCCGGCATGACTAGATGCCGAGGTGCACGGAACACTGTTACCATCCCACCAAAGTGGTACCTATTTATCTACTTGCAATTTCTTGCTTTCAAGCTGCTCGGTTGGCAGGAGCTGGGACCAGAGACGGGAGCTCACTCCGTCATGCGGCACTCTGGTCTTGAACTGCTGAACTACTGACCTTCCAGTCTGCAGTTCGGCGTCCTAACCACTTGAGCCACCGCAGCCCCTGTCAGTGGATGTACTGGCTGCCAAAGGAGGAAATAATCTCTCAGATGCTGAAAATGGCACGGGGAAGAAGGCAGGGATTCCTCCTTCTCATGCATAGCAGTTTCAATACAACATAGTTCCAATACAAATCTGTCCCTGCTATTTGTGTCCTTTTGAATATCACAAGGAAACAGCGACTACAGCAAAGCTGCGAGTCTTTGGAGTGAACTCATATAGTTGGTAACATTTGTTTAAATTCTGAGAGCAATGTGTCTGAGCAATGAAGCTTCATAACTTTCTGGCAATTGTAAATGGAATGTAACGTTGTGAAATGTCTGTTGTGTTTGGTGACTTCTAGTTGCCAGGGCAAGAAACCTATTACAAGGAGTGTTATGGGGTTAAAATGGTTTCTGCTAGGTACTTACTTAGGATAACCAGGTATGGAAAGGCCAGGCAAGGTACGGAGTTGGTTAGTTTTACTGCCTTTTCTGAGAAGTCGATCTTTGACACCGGTGGAGTTAAAGAGGGAAGAGAGCTGCCAGAAACCAGACCCTTCCACAATGCCCCTTTGGGATCAGTTTTCCCAGACAAGCCTCTGGTCAATATTTGATGGCACACATTCCATGTGACTGTAGGGCTCATTTTGATCCTATTTGCAGACCAGGGAAGAGTCTTGAGTGAGTGACCCTGTGAGTCACTCATTGCCTGTGTCACCTTTTCCTAGGTACCAGACTCATCCTTCCAAGGGTGGAGGGGTCCAGACATAACAGTTGGGAATCCCCAAATCTTGATACTCCTTACCATAGAGATGGGGAGGATTCCTACAGCATCTTCTGGAATTGATGTCACTTCTGTGTCCGACATGACGTTCCCCAGCCCCACCCCATAAATTCCCTGGTCACTGTGGGCACAGGCCTGCCAGTCCCCACTGGTGGACCTCCTGATGGCACTGGTATTTCTGGCCACTGTGTGACCCAGAGTGTTGGACTAGATGGGCCTTTGGCTTGATCCAACATTGGCGTCTCTTATGTTCTTATGTTCTTATGTTCTTATGTTCTTATGTTCTTATGTTCTTATGTTCTTATGTTATGTAGTCCTCATCAGAATTCTTTTTTCAGTCCTTATCTAAAACGCTGTTAACAGAAAGAAAGAAAAACTTCCATGTGGATTTATGTCTCCTTAAATGGGGGGAAATATTCAGAACACTTTGATTCTAGGACACGTGTTCCCTCTAAGCTGCGGATTCTTGTGAGCAAACACTCTACTTCATGAGCTTCTGGCATTAGAGTTGTGAGTGAACAATTTGGCTGCTGCATAAATTAGTTTGCTCTGGAGCAATGCTCCCTCTAAGCTGTGGAGTCTAGTGAGCAAAAAATTCTGCTTTGTGAGCGACTGGCGTTAAAGTTGTGAGCGAGCAATTTGGCTACTGCATAAGTTAGTTTGCTCTGGAGCCATCCCTTCCTGAGCTAAGACAGAAATGTGTGAGCCGGAGGCTAAAAAACTGTGAGCTAGCTCACACTGACTCAGCTTAGAGGGAACACTGCTCTGGAGCCGTCCTTCCTGAGCTAAGACAAAAATGTGTGATGCAGAGGCTAAGAAACTGTGAGCTAGCTCACACCAACTCAGTTTAGAGGGAACACTGGACTCACAAGCCATACAAGAACTTGCTCATCCACTCCAGTCATGTTTAGAACCCTTGCGTCGGTTGCCTTCTGAGGCTATATGGGTGGCAGCCCAAGAAAGGCCCCCCTCAGCTATGCCATTGAAACTGTCTCCCTTGGTCATTGTCTTCATCAAGCATGTGAAGTAAACTCTTGTTGACCCTCTTTTTCTATTACGCATGTATGCCTATATATTTTTAGTATATTGTTCAATATTTATAAATACATGTTAAATGTTGTTTTACGGTCATTGTCTTCATCAAGCATGTGAAGATTTTTTTAAAAATGTTGTTTGGGGTACCCTCAGCAAACTCTTGTTGACCCTCTTTCTCTATTACGCATGTATGCCTATATGTTTTTAGTATATTGTTCAATATTTATAAATACATGTTAAATGTTGTTTTAAGTGTTTTAAGAGCCAGTTTGGTGTAGTGGTTAGGAGCGCGGACTCTAATCTGGGAGAACCGGATTTGATTCCCCACTCCTCCACATGCAGCTGCTGGTGTGACCTTGGGTCAGTCACAAGTTCTCTCAGGACTGTTCTCTCAAGAGCAGTCCAATTCTGTTTGTATTTGTTTGTCTGTTTGTTTGTCTGTCTGTCTTGTTTGTTTATTGTAAAATAAAAAATCTTAAAAAGAAAAAAAGAGTAGTCCTTGAAAGAGCTCTCTCAGCCCCATCCACCTCACAGGGTGTCTGTTGTGGAGAGGGGGAGGGAAAGGAGATTGTAAGCCACTCTGAGACTCCGTGAAGGGCGGGGGTATAAATCCAATAATCTCCTCCTCCTCCTCCTCCTCCTGCTCCTCCTCCTCCTCCAGGGCAGGGTATAAATCCAATCTCCTCCTCCTCCTCCTCCTCTTCTTCTTGAAGTTTTCTGCCTGGGGAACCATATTTGGGTGGGAAAGCAGCATATAAATGTTTTAAATAATTTTTTTAAAAATAAAGGATTAGTGTTTCAAACGAAGCGAGTTGAGCTGTTGACTCTTGGTTCCTGGTTTCTAAGTGCCTCACTGTTATCTTATATTCCAGTTCCACACCTTCCTAAGGAACATCCTTCTTCACAACACTTCCATGGGTGAAGGGTATTTGGATGAGAAGGGGAATGTCGCCGTGGATTTTGATATCGTGACTTGGATGGGATTCCCCAATAGGTCTGTTGTCGGAGTAAAAGTGGGGAATGTAGCGAGACAGGCATCCACAGACCTAAAGCTCACCATTGCCCAGGATACCCCTGTGTTCCCTTTGAAACTAAACCAGGTGAGGAAATTTAATGGTTTCCTTTCCTTCCATTCATCATGTGTTAAGATCTAATAATCTGCTGGTTACTACATGTGAAAACAAGCACAAATGAATGAATTTATCTTATACCCCCCTCTTTCTTATAAGTAGGCAATTCCTGATCCTCACTCATTTAATTTACAAGCTCATCAAACAGGACATGTGAATGGAGTAATAACAAGAGCTGAGCACCGCTGCAAAGTTTAACTTTAAACTCATGTATAGGACACAGTATGGCTGAGAGTCTGATTTTAGGGTTTTGTGTAAATCTGCAGACAGACACTTTCGTCACTGCTCTAGCTAACTTACACTTTTCATCCGTGAGAAAGATAAGTGATGAATCGATGGCGTTATGTCCAGAATCATTCCCAGAACAAATGGAACAGATCATTCCTAGTGGAATGAGCTCCCGGAAGAGATCAGGGCCCTGTGGGACCTTATACAGAGCCTGTAAAATAGAGCTCTTCCATCAGGCATTTGATTAGGAGCCAAGTTATATGCCGAGGAATGTCCCTGTGCCCTGGTTCTACCTTTTTTTATCTCCAGCCATATCCTGGCATACCAGTGCTACCTCCGGCCTGTCCCCCCTTCTTAATTGCTGTTGCTTGTCTTTCTGGTTAGCCCGTGCCCCATTCCAGGTGTACCGAGAGCTGTCAGCCTGGAAATGCCAAGGTGGCTCAAGAAAGAAAGGCATCTTGCTGCTATGGCTGTGCTCCGTGCCCGGAAGGGAAAATCTCCAGACAGGAAGGTGGGTCACTCCAATCAAATGAGCTTGCTGGGCACAAAACAAACTATGATGCAAGATGCTCCTGCAGATTGCAGGGGGTTGGACTAGTTGACCTTCAAGGTCCATTCCAACTCTAACATTCTACGATTCTCCGTGACCAGTCTTTTCACCCTCTTCTGTTCTGTCTGTGTCATGGGCTGGGCTGGGCCAGGAGGCAGGAGGCAGGTCAGGTCCAGGGGGTCGTGGCCAGAACAGGAGCTGAGTCGAGAGTCCAAGAGAGGGGTCGTTAAAAGCAGGAGGACAGGAAGCCAGGAATCCAAAGAGGAGCGAAGTCCAAGAGCAGGAGCCGAGGGTGGACACGAAGTCAGCACAGATGCAACTTGTTGCTTCCACGGAGAACTCAATCCCGAGTGGTTGTTGTATAGGCCACCGACAGTGCTTCCCTTCACAGCGCCGCCACTCCCGTCAGTAATGAGGGCTGGGCGCTCGCCTCCCCACCCAGCGTGCGTCTTGGCGGCGGGTCACTAAGTCCCTGCGGAGCCACCCCGTCAGCCGAGCCACCCGCGGAGGTGAATCAGGCGGGCTTTCCGTTTGCACCTGTGCCTCATCGGCTGCTGCAGGACCAGGTGCGGGGGTTACTGACTCAGATGCTGGCGGTGGCAAGCCGTCAACTCCCGAGGAGTCAGAGGGGCCAGCTTCCAGGTCTGGTGATGCTGGCGCCTCCGGCTGTGCTGCCAACCAGGGAAGGCACGGTCATCGTCGCCCATGATAGTCTGTCACCACAACTTATGTGGCCCTGCTCGCTCCTCTGAGTGTCTGGGAAAGCCATGGGGTATCAGTACCAGAAGTATCTACTAGGCCGGGGTGGCCAAACGTGGTTAACGTAAGAGCCACGTAGAATAAACGTCAGATGTTTGAGAGCCGCAAGACATGAACAAATATCACACGCACGTTTTTATTGGAAAATATGCATCTTTGCTTTTCATTAACATGAAATGAGATGGCCAAAGATTAAAAAAGGGGTAAAAACAGATATTGATAATGATATTTACTAGTCCAATGATTTTTATTTGTTTGATAATGATATTTGTCTAAGAGAGAGAGAAAGAGAGAGAGGTGGAAAGAAAGAATGAAAGAGGTGGAAAGAGAGAAGGAAAGAAAGAAGGAAAGAGAGGGAGGGAGAGAGGGAGCTCAGTCGGTTTCCCTTTACCACACCAGTCGGGTCTTTTCTTCTCAGTCCTCCCACTCCCTGCTTCATCTGTCTGCGGGCCTCTCCCACACATGTTAGGCAACTCCTGAGTGTCCTGCTGGGCCTCCTCGTGAGGCCTCCAGCAATGTTCCCTCTAAGCTGTGGAGACTTGTGAGCAGAAATTCTACTTTGTGAGCTACTGGCATTAAGGTTGTGAGGGAGCAATTTGGTTGCTGCATTAAATTAGTTTGCTCTGGAGCCATCCCTTCCTGAGCGAAGACAAAAATGGGTGAGCCGGAGGCTAAAAATCTGTGAGCCCTCCAGTGAACTCTCCACAGCGGCCTTCTCTGCGCTGCTCCTGCCCAATTCTCCCTCTGCCAGCTCTTCAGCCGCACCTCCTTCTGCGACTCCTGCAGCTTCCCCTTTGCTTCCCTCACAGAGAGCCTTTAAACCCTCCAGCTGGCCAGCCGACCTCCGCATTCCTCACAGCCACTTCTGCCCCCCCTCCTCCCCCCTAATCATGCTGTACACTACCTCTGGCTGCTGCCCTGACTTTGCAGGGCCTACTCATGTGTCAGAATTAGGGTGGCCAGGTCTGGGTTGGAAAACACCTGGAGGCTTTGGTGGTGGATCCAGGAGAGGGCGGGGTTTGGGGAGGGGAGGGGCCTCAGCATGGTCCAATGCCTTCAAAGCAGCCGTTTTCTCCAGGGGAGCTGATCTCTGTCAGCTGGAGGCCAGTTGTAAAAGTGGGAGATCTCCAGGTCCCACCTGGAGGCTGGCAAGCCTAGTCAGAATGTATTTAAGAGCTTCTTCTTGATAGGATGGGCAGCACTGAGATAAACTGACCAATGGCATGGGTCAGTCCAGCAGCTGCATATCTTTTTCCTAGGGTTGCCAAACCCCCCAGTTTGCCAGGGGTCCCCCATTTTGGGGGGTGGTTCTACCCGCCACTGGCCAGACGGCTGGTGGGGGAAGCCGCGCCCCCAATACCCACAGCCACCCCTCTCCCTTTTCTCTTGAGAGGGAGGGGTGGCTGCCTTTAAGTGCATGGTCGTTTCCTCCCAAGCCCGATCTCCGCTTGAGATCAGGCTTGCAGCAGGAAATGTCAGCTCTGTGCACTTAAAATGGAAATGCCGGCTCTTTGCTCTTAAAGGGGAAACGCCGGCTCCGTGCACTTAAAAGGGAAACACCGGCTCCTTTAAGTGCAGGGAACTGGCTTTTCTGGAGATCGAGCAGGCGGGGCGGCGGACGTCCCCAACATGACATCATCATGTCGGAGATGCCCCTCCCCCTCCAGGAACACCCCCAAAGTTTCCTGCTTGGGGGAAGAAGAGGACTTGGCAACCCTACTTTTTCCTGCACTTGGTAACAGCTTTTTAAAATTCTACTTTCCAAGTAGCCTTAAACTTGTCACTTTTGCTGAAGTATTAAGTGTGCAGCTTGAGTGTATCTCTCAATCTGGCCTTCTGGCATCTCTGGTTAGACCTCACCTAGAGTATTGTGTTCAGTTTTGGTCACCACAGTTTCAGAAGGATCTAGACAAGCTGGAACGTGTCCAGATGAAAGCAACGAAGATGGTGAGGGGCTGGAGACCAAGTCCTATGAAAAAACGTTGAAGGATCTGATATGTTTACCCTGGAGAGGAGACAACTGAGAGATGACATGATAACTGACTTCAAGTACTTCAAGGGCTGTCATATGGCACAGAGTTGTTTTCTGTCGCCCCAGAAGGTCGGACCAGAACCAGTGGGTTGAAATTAAATGAAAAGAGTTTTTGGCTAAAGATTAGGAAGAACTTTCTGACAGAGTGGTTCCTCAGTGGAACGGGCTTCCTCGGGAGGTGGTGGGCTCTCCTTCTTTGGAGGTTTTTAAACAGAGGCTAGATGGTCAACTGACAGCAATGCTGATTATGTGAATTTAGGCCGATCATGAGAGGGAGGGCAGGAAGGGTTGCCTCAGTGCTTAGTTCTTGTGGCCCTTTCTTACACATCCAGAGAAATACCAATCACCACTTTGGGGTTAGGAAGCATTTTTTCTCCAGGCCAGTTGGGTGGGGATCCTGGAAATTTTTTGTCATCTGTAGGGAGTTGGACTAGATGACCCTGGAGGTTCCTTACAATTCTATGATTCTGATACCTTTTTCTTTTGCAATCTGCAATGAAGCCAATGATGATAATTTGGATTCAAAGGGAGGAACTCCAGTTCAGCCATGTATCATGATACTGGTGACTAGGTCATCACAAATTTTAAATAAACTATCTCAGTAGAACAAGCTTCCTCGGGAGGTGATAGGCTCTCCTTCTTTGGAGGTTTTCAAACAGAGGCTAGATGGCCATCTGACAGCAATGCTGATTCTGTGAACTTACAGATGTGGGAGGGCAGGAAGGGTTGCCTCAGTGCTTAATTCTTGTGGCCCTTTCTTACATGCCCAGGGCTAGTGGTACTGAAAGGTACAGTATTTGTTAGATCTATGATATCATGTACAAAAATATCTTCTCTTGAATATTTCAGAACACAGAATATTGTTGATGTAAGGCAAATCTTCCAGTTATTGAAGTCACTCTTGTTCTTTCCAGATGCAGAGCGTTGTGAACAATGTCCCAAAGATCAGTATCCAAACAGGAACCGAACTCAATGTGTCCTGAAGGCTACAAATTTCCTGTCTTATGAAGAGCCTTTGGGGATCAGCTTAGCTTTCTTTCCTCTGTTCTTGTCCCTGATCAATGGTTTTGTTTTAAGACTCTTTATTAAATTCCTAGACACTCCTGTAGTCAAGGCCAACAACCGGGACCTCACCTACATTCTCCTTGTCTCCCTTCTGCTTTCCTTTTTGTCCTCCTTTCTGTTCATTGGCCAGCCAACAAAGGTGACTTGCCTCCTCCGACAAACCACCTTCAGCATCATCTTCTCGGTTGCTGTCTCTTCTGTGTTGGCCAAAACCATCACTGTGGTGGTGGCCTTCATGGCCACCAAGCCAGGGAACAGGATGAGGAAGTGGCTGGGGAAATGGCTGGCAAATTCCATTGTCATTTCTTGTTCTGCTGTTCAAGTTGGCCTCTGTACCCTCTGGCTGGGAATGTCTCCCCCCTACCCAGAGTCTGACATGCACTCCCAGCCTGGTCAGATCACACTGCAATGCAACGAAGGATCTCTCACCATGTTTTATGCTGCCCTGGGATATATGGGCTTTCTGGCTGCCATCTCTTTCACAGTCGCCTTCCTAGCTAGGAAGCTGCCTGGGGCCTTCAACGAAGCCAAGCTGATCACCTTCAGCATGCTGGTCTTTTGTAGTGTTTGGATTTCTTTTGTGCCCACCTACATGAGCACAAAGGGGAAATACATGGTAGCCGTGCAAATCTTCTCTATCTTGACCTCCAGTGCTGGATTGCTGGGCTGTATCTTTCTTCCTAAATGCTATGTTATTATACTGAGACCTGATTTGAATACCAAGGAGCACCTAATGACAAAGGTGAACCAATAAATTGAACGTGAATAGGAGGGTCTCTTTCCTGTGATCTTATTTACAGGCAACCATAACTCTGGTAGAATGCCTAATACTGGCACTGAGGAAATAATTATCCCAATCCGTTACAAGGACAAGAAAAAGAATACTGCAATCTATTGTCCCATTAGTTTGCTTTCTGTTATCGGGAAGTTGCGTGCCAACTGGTTTGGAGCCTGCTTGCAGATTTTTATCAATCTTATTATCATCTCTTATTTGTAGATTCCAAAATGCTGTGTTAGGTGGAACACATAAGTATCCTGGGAGACAGCAGTAGTTCCCATACTCTAATTGCCATACAGACCAGATCACTT
Source organism: Gekko japonicus (assembly GCF_001447785.1). Classification (NCBI taxonomy): domain Eukaryota; kingdom Metazoa; phylum Chordata; class Lepidosauria; order Squamata; family Gekkonidae; genus Gekko; species Gekko japonicus. The sequence goes on from NW_015174939.1 coordinate 60,231, forward strand.
CAGTCTCGTTTGTAAGGGGAACTAATCTCTGTAGTCTCAAGATCAATTATGAACGAGGAAGAAATTCAGGCCCCATGAGAGGATGGCAATTCTATGGGACCACCATATCAGAAGTACCACATACTTCCATGTGGGACTACCTATTTATTTATTTATTTGGATTTATATCCCGCCCTCCCCACGGGCGAGATCAGGTCGGGTAACAACAGTGTAAAATACAATACCGTTAAAACCAGATTAAAACAAAAGTAGCCACTGGGATCACTTCAGTGACCCTGCTTTGGGTTCCCTCACCATTAAGGGCTAGATGGGTGCCAACACAAGAAAGGTCCTGCTCAGAAATGGCACCAAAAAGATTGAATTCCCTCCCAAAGGAGATTCCTCTATCTGCCTCTGCCATTGCTTTCAGCCACCAAGTGAAGACTCTTCTGTTTTGTGGGCATTCCCTCACCGACCCTCCATCGTGTTTCTATGTTTCAATTAAGTTTGTTCTTAAAGGTGGTTTAATGTTTATGGTTGTTTGCCACCTTGGGAGCTTTACATTGGGTGGAAATCAAAGCTCCCTCTAAGCTGTGGAGTCTTGTGAGCAAAAATTCTACTTTGGCCCCTGCCATACGGCAGGGAAAAGACGGGGCGAGGCGCGGCTTTTAAAAGCCGCACCAAAAAAGAAACGCCCCGGCAGAATCCCACGGATCCCGAGTGGCGGGCTTCGTTGCTCCCCGGCATGATCAGATGCCAGGGAGGACGACACTCGTCGGAGGGGGAGGCTGCCGTACTGCGCATGCTCGAGCATGCGCAGTACGGCAGGGGGCCGGGGATGCGATGGCTGCAAGACGCGCTGCCGATCCCACGGGGAGGATGAAGCAGCTCAACCGGATGAACCACCGAAGGTAGGTGGTTCATGTTTGAGGCACTTCATCGGGGGAAGGGCCAGGTTGGAGGCGGGAGCGCGACGCCAGGCAGATGTTGCCGTGGGATCGCGCCCGTCTGATGCGCCTCCAATCCGGCCCGCTCCCGGCCCAAACTGCCTCGTATGAATGGGGCCTTTGTGAGCTACTGGCATTAAAGTTGGGAGAGAGTGTTTTGGCTACTGCATAAATGAGTTTGCACTGGAGTCATCCTTCCTGAACTAAGGCAAAAATCTGTGAGGTGGAGCCTAAAAACCTGTGAGCTAGTGCACACTAACTCAGCTTAGAGGGAACACTGGTGGAAAGGGGGCATAAAAATAAATAAAATAAAATAAAATAAAGCAATATAGAACCTGGTACCTTAGTAGAACCTTCTGCCAATGGCAGAAATTGTACATCATTCTGGTCATCTCCCCAAAGGTTTTGGTACCCTCAACCCAAGCGTGTGGCATCTCTCCCTTGAGCATCATCTTTTCTAAGGCACAGCTGAGAAAGAACCTTCAGCTCCATGCAGAAGCAGCAACTGACCATTCGTTGAGAAGTCATTAAAGTTGTGAGCAGGTGATTTGGTTACTGCATGAATTAGTTTGCTCTGGAGCAATGCTCCCTCTAAGCTGCGGAGTCTTATGAGCAAAACTTACTGCTCTGGAGCCATCCTTCCTGAGCTAAGACAAAGACGTGTGAGCTAGAGGCTAAAAAGCTGTGAGCTGCCTCACACTAACTCAGAGGACACACTGGTCACACGGTCATTTTGATCGAGTTTCACAACTGTTCCCTATCGCATTTAAAAGGGCTGGTCAGACAGCCGAATCTATCTCCAGTATCGAAGCGGACTCACCCCCCACAATCCTCCCGATTTTCTCGCGCGTTTTCTGACAGTGGGAAAATCAAATACTTTCCTACTACTTGCGCTGTGAATCCGCAATTTCTCCTATCTGTCATCTCATCCAAAGGCCCAGAGGATCGCCTCCAGCTCCGTCTTACAGGCAAGCAAAGATCCTTTGTTTTTCAAATGCTGTTGTTGAGGGAAGCTCCCTACAGTCCGATAGACAGGAGGTCTCCCCTAAGGCATTTTGAAAAGAGGAAGCAGCTTGACTTCTGTAGTGTATGCTGACCACCACAATAGGGACTAGGCTCCTAGTCCCTCCACTGGGGAACCAATGGGAACCATGGCGGGAGATTCAAACCCACCAATGGTGACCAGGGGTGTGTCCCCAAGTATGTATATAGTTGGCCTGCCGGCCATTTTGTTCTTGTTCTTGTTGTGTACCAAATAAAGCGTGCCATGCACCACGTCGTCATCGGTCGTTTATCCATGCAGCAACCTACTACATAACAGTGGCGACGAGGGTGGGATGCTGCTGAGTCTGGCCTGGCTCGCACCAGCGCACGCTAAGCTTCCGTTCCTGCTACACCGCGCCCCGCACCGCGCACCATCTGCACCGCACCGCGCACCGCTACAAGGAACCTAAGCCCCGCGCTACCGCTACGCCATGGCCTCCAACTGTGGGAACCTGGAGATCTTCGATCCCGCCCAACCCGAACTCTGGGACTCGTGGACCGACCAGCTGACATGCCACCTCGAGTACAAAGAGGTCACCGACACCGGCAAGAAACGGGCGCTGCTCCTGAGCTCCTGCGGGGTGACGACGGTCTGTCTCGCCAAAAGCCTCCTCGCGCCCCGGTCCATCCTGGAATGTACCTACGAGGAGATCATTGACGCCCTCACCAGGTACCTCACGCTGCGGCCGACAATGCTGGCAAGGCGGCTGGCTTTTCTGGCCCGCGTGCAGAAATCGGGCGAGTCGGACGCAGCCTTTATGGCCGCCCTGCGCCAGCTGGCGATGGACTGCTCCTTCACCAAGGTGGAGGAGAACCTGCTCAAAGGTACCTCACGCTGCGGCCGACAATGCTGGCAAGGCGGCTGGCTTTTCTGGCCCGCGTGCAGAAATCGGGCGAGTCGGACGCAGCCTTTATGGCCGCCCTGCGCCAGCTGGCGATGGACTGCTCCTTCACCAAGGTGGAGGAGAACCTGCTCATGCAGTTCGCGTGGGGCCTCAGCGACCTCAAACTGCGGAGGAAGATGGTAGGGACCACCGACATCAAACTAGAGGCGGCCCTTCAACTCGCCATCGCGCACGAGGACTCCCATCGCCAAACCTCGGCAGCGCACCAAGTACTCCCCGACGGAGACTCCGAGGAAGAAGACGTCCACCGGGCCTACGGAGGGGCCCA
>NW_015174939.1:65570-65702 GCF_001447785.1 Gekko japonicus
GACACATCAGGTCAGCGCCTTTCCACCCCGCGACCAACGGCCAAGCCGAAAGAATGGTGAGGACGACGAAGGAAGCGCTGAGCCGCCTGACGGAGGGAGACTGGGAGCGGCGGATTGCACAGTTCCTCCTGG
>NW_015174939.1:65880-69483 GCF_001447785.1 Gekko japonicus
GCAGGGGGCCCGCATGGCTGGCCGGCCGCGTCATCCGTCCACTGGGAACCCGTATGTACGAAGTGTCGACCGAGTGTGGGCACGTACTACGGAGACACGTCGATCAGCTCCGGCGGCGCATACTCCCGGAACACACCAGCACGGGAAGCCCAGAACCGCAGCCAGCGCTGAAGGAGGACGCGCAGCCACCCCTAGAGCCGGTCTCTACCCCAGGAGAACAGCCGAGCCTGACACCCAGTCCACCCGCGATCGCGGAAGAGGGCCCAGCTGCAGGAGTTGCCGAGCCAGAGGGGCCTCCACAGGTAACACACCCCGACACAGCTGACAGGGCCCCCGAGGCCCCAGTACCAACCCCCCGACGGTCCACGAGAGAGCGACGGTCCCCATCGTATTTGAAGGACTACGTCACCTAGGGTGGGTCCGAACTATGGGGGGAGGGATGTAGTGTATGCTGACCACCACCGGGGGCCAGCGAACAGCCAGAGCTTGGCTCTGGAAGAACAATAGGGACTAGGCTCCTAGTCCCTCCACTGGGGAACCAATGGGAACCATGGCGGGAGATTCAAACCCACCAATGGTGACCAGGGGTGTGTCCCCAGGTATGTATATAGTTGGCCTGCCGGCCGTTTGTTCCTTGTTCTTGTTGTGTACCAAATAAAGCGTGCCATGCACCACGTCGTCGTCGGTCGTTTATCCATGCGGCAACCCACTACATAACAACTTCCTTAATGACACAAGAGAACTTTCACAAAGAGACTCCTGAACTCATCTTGGCTATGGACCAAGTTTGTGGGACACAAATGAAGAAGCCCTCCACTTTCCCAACAATCAAAGAAGCTCATCTGGTGAGAAGGCCAGAGATGGCCTTTTTGGTGTCAGCCCCACAATTATGGAACAACCTCCCCAGAGAGGTGTGCCTGGCCCCCTCATTTTCGATATTTAGGGGACAGTTGACAATGGTTCCATTTCAGTTGAGAGCCAGTTTGGTGTAGTGGTTAAGTGCGCGGACTCTAATCTGGGAGAACCGGGTTCGATTCCCCATTCCTCCACTTGCACCTGGCTGGACGACCTTGGGCAAGCCATAGTTCTGATAAGAGCTGTTCTTGAAAAAGAGCAGTTTCTGTCAGAGCTCTCTCAGCCCCACCTACCCCACAGGGCGTCTGTTGTGGGAAGGGGAAGGGAAAGGAGTTTGTAAGCCGCTCTGAGACACCTTTGGGTAGTGAAGGGCGGGGTATAAATCCAATCCAATCTCTTCTCTTCTTCTTCTTCCCCACTCCTCCACTAGCAGCTGCTGGATGACCTTGGCCAAGCCATAGTTCTGATAAGAGCTGTCCTTGAAAAAGAGCAGTTTCTGTCAAGAGCTCTCTCAGCCCCACCCACACTCCTCCTCCTCCTCCTCCTCCTTCTGACAGCATTTGCATAAGTTTAGCAGCAGCCCAGAGCACCGATTTTAAATCTTGGTTTCATGTTTTTAATCTGTTTTGTTCCATGTGTTTTATCTGTGTTTGCAAGCCACCTGGAGGTCTGTGAGGAAGAAAGGCAGCTTATGAATGTTTGAAATAAATAACAGATATATAAATATCAACATGATCATGAAAAAAAAGTTGTAAATGGCTGCATAAGGAGAAAGGCAAAAAAACAACAGGTTGTGACTATTAAATACTGGACTTGAGGCAGCTCTTATCTGACAGTGATTTCTTTTTTTCCAGCTCAGAACATAACACACACAAAACAACCCAGCGACAATCCCCACTTATATACAGTCAAGAGCAGTCAAAACTACACCTCCTGACACAGTAATAACCAGACACAGCAAACACTACGGGATACCTTATTTGCATTTCTTGTTACATTCTAGTCTTCCCTGATTGTCTGTTACTTGGGCAGCCAATCAGAGCAAGTGCTCTATCATTCTAGAAAGCAAGGAGGTCTAACACAAGGTTCAGACATTAGCTGATTCAATACAACTACCTCTACATAGTAAGAACCAATAACAATAATTCCCTCCAAAATATGCCCTGTTCTGATTGGCTCACAAGGAGAATTTTAGGATCCTTGCAGACTATGAAGCTTGGCACGAAGCTCAGCCACAGTGTTACTCTAATACATGACAGTGACAACAGTTTCTGAAGTACATCCCTAGTGGCAATGGTAACATCACCAGAAGCAGGGCTATTTTTGGGCAGGAACGCACAGGAACGGAGTTCCGGCTGGCTCCCGAGGTGGCCACGCCCAGCAGGAACTCATTAGCATAATAGACCACACCCAACAGCAGAAACTCGTTAGAATTGGCTACATTAGGGGTGTGTGGCCTAACATGCAAAGGAGTTCCTGTTACAAAAAAAGGCCCTGGGTTTTGACAACAAACAAGGAAAACAGAATAAGAAGCAAAAGGTGGGTGTGGCTGGATGACCACACTTCTGGTAACATGGGGTTGCAGCCTAATATGCTAATGAGCTGTGCTGCCCTGGTGGGGTCTAATATGCTAATGGGTTTCTGCTGTTGGGTGTGGCCTATTATGCTAATGAGTTCCTGCCGGGATTTTTCTACGAAAAAAGCCCTGACCAGAAGCACTACCAAGGTCACACAAATTTGAGGAGGCTCCTGGCAGCCCTAATGATCAGGAAGACTGGGTTTTATCAGCTTTCATCTTTTCTGCATTCTGTGGGCCATGCTTGTTTCTTCAGCCACTGACATGTAACCCTGAGGGATGGGAAAGCCCTTCGTCTTCCCATGACCTTGAGGAGCTTCTCTGATGAAGGGGGAAAGGAAAGGGCAGGCCAAGATCAACCTCCTCGCAGGCCAAACTCATTGTCCTGCTTCGATCCTGCATCGAGCAGGGGGTTGGACTAGATGGCCTGGATGGCCCCTTCCAGCTCTGTGATTCTATGAAGTTCTCTGTAGCATCTGACTTGCCATGGTCAGAAATCGGATACTGGACTAGATAGACTTTTGGCCTGAGCCAACATGACTGCACTTCTGTTCCCACTGACTCATTTCATCATATTTATTTATTGATTTATGTGATTTGTAATCTGCCTTTCTCACAGAGACTCAACCGGATTACATTGCGAAAGTCAAAGCAAGGCACTGTAAATCATAACCATCGATTGGACGGGATATCCAACAAACCATGCAGTTGGATTAGGATTGCCGCAGGAATCTGGAAACAGAGCTGGAACAAAACACAAGCATTAACATGTAGGGTTGCTGGGCCCAGGAGAAATTGGGAGGCTGGCCCTGGTGCCAGGGTTGCCAGCTCTGGCTTGGGATATACCTGGAGATTTGGGGGGCGGAGCCTGAGGACGGCGGGGTTTGGGGAGGGACTTCAGTGGCCTTTTCGATGGCACCTTCCAAAGCAGCCATTTTCTCCAGGTGAACCGATCACTGTCGCCTGGAGATCAGTTGTAAGAGCAGGAGACCTCCAGCCACCACCTGGCATTTACAAAAACACATGGTTTCACTATAAAGCTTTTGTGAATGCTACAGTGTCCCCTTCGTCGCCAATGTTCACCGGAAGTGATATTACTATGCCATCATGATACAAGCACCCATTCACACACACCCCATTTCATCGAGTTGGCACCTGAGAGGCTGCCAGGG
>NW_015174939.1:69509-86237 GCF_001447785.1 Gekko japonicus
GGGAAAGAGGCCTGGCAGACCAATTAACATGACCCATTAAATGATATAGAAATTACAAGGTTGGATCATGTGAATACCAGCACAGTATGTACTCTACACAGTAGTATAGTCCACAGTCCCTGTACCTTTACCAAAGCATCTTTTTGAACCATGTAATACCCCTACTAAATAATTCAGTTTTATATAGTGTGTGGAAAGCCAGGAGTGTGAGGGGGACTTCCTGACCCTATCAGGCAGGGCACACCATTAGGTGGGGTACACAACAGAAAATATGCAGTTGAACTGTTGGGTTCTCACAAGCATGTTTGTGTGTTTGTGTGCTGAGCAAAGAACGGCAGAATGCTGGAGACTTCCTTCTTCGGCTTATAATTACGAAAATCATAGTGATTTCTCCTTCTCATCAAGGGATCTCTTTGGAGAGGACCTTCCAAAACAATGATGCAATCAGCAGAACCAAAAGCAAAATACGGTTTCTTCTTCTGGTGCATAAAAGCCTCCTGTGATGCCCAGAATCTGGGCAGGGATCTCAGGCAGGAGGGGACTGTGCCAGTGTTTAATCTGACATCACCCCTTTCAGATCTGAAGCCTCGTCTCCAGTGCCAGAGCCCTTGCTGCCTTGATTGTGGACGTGGAGTCTCGTTTCTCCTGCTTTGCTAGGCCTGTAGTTGAGGGGCAGATACAAGGGAGGGCTCTGCAGAGCTGAATCCAGGATGCTGCTGCTGGTTCTGGTCTTGACGATCCTGCTTCTGTTGCCCCATAATGTTATCTGTGGCATGCTGAAAGCAAAATGCCCATTGAACTTGATCAAGGATTTACATACTCCGTGGAATTACTACAAGCCAGGAGACCGTCTCATCGGTGGGATCGTATCTCTGAGGCATGCTTATCTCCATCCCGTCATCTTTGATGAGCCTCCCCGTACCAGAATTAAATAGTAAGTAATTTGCGGTGTTGGACTGAATGCATCTCCACTTGATTCAGGGTTCACAGTCTTTCACTGCTCCTGTCCTGGGCAGATAACTCTTTCTTATGTCCTCACTAGGAGTAATGCCCGTTGTGGGAAGAAATACAAGGAGATCTAGAAGGAAGCTCCAGATGAGTGTCCCGACTGTGACTGGTGGGGCGACAGAGGGAAGTGGAAAATGGAGGGAGGCAAGCCATGTTTCTTTCCTTCTGCTTAGCTATAAGGCAGGACTGTCTCAAGTCATTTTGCTGTCCCAAGTGGGTAGAATGGGAGGACAGCCTCATGGTAACAGATGGTTCTCTCCACCTCTGACTTATTTTTTTAGGGGGAGGGGGGTGTTATGCAGTGGCAGCTGATGTAGAAAAGCACCTCCTTCTGTGCCATGTTTTCTGGGTTCCAAGGGTCTGGAAAGTAGTTCCATAGCTGATTACACAGTTGCCAACTCTGGGTTGGGAAATACCTGTAGATTTGAGGGGTAGAGTCTGGGCAGGGCAGGGTTTGGGGTGAGGAGGGACCTCAGTATGGTATAATGCCATAGAATCTACTGCCCAAAGCAGCCATTGTCTCCAGGAGAACTGATCTGAGTCATCTGGACATCAGTTTTAATAGCTGGAGATCTCCAGGTGTTGCCTGGAAGTTGGCTTATGTTAATTTGGGACTATGAAATCACAGCTAAGGTAGAAAAGCACCTCCTCCAGTGCCATGTTTTCTGGGTTCCAAGGGTCTGGAAAGTAGTACCATAGCCGATTACATGATTGCCAACTCTGGGTTGGAACATACCTGTAGATCTGAGGGGTAGAGCCTGGGGAGGGCAGGGTTTGGGGTGGGGAGGGACCTCAGCTGGGTATAATGCCATAGAATCTACTGCCCAAAGCAGCCATTGTCTCCAAGAGAACTGATCTGAGTCATCTGGACATCAGTTTTAATAGCTGAAGCCCTGACTGCTACGTCACATTGGCTGTCATACAGGGGCCATCTCAGCAGGATATAAGGACACAGAGTCCACCATTTTCTCCAAGGGAACTGATCTCTGCCATCTGGAAAGCAGTTGTAATTCTGAGTGATCTTCAGCCCTCACCTGGAGATTTGCAACCATGGTTTCCCCCAACAGACACTAAAGGGAAATTTATTTTACCTCAGAATGTCAACAGCAAACTGTTTAGAACGTTAGAGATAAAGGCCAGTGAGGCCACATATGCAAACGACCTCTGTGTTCTGAGGCAAAGGTGAATAAGGCCACATATGCAAATGACATCTGTGTTCTGACTGGCTGTGGGGGGGAGAGGAACAGCAAACTGTCTAGAGTGTTGGAGGCAGAAGCGGGCAACGCAGCCAGTGGGTAGGGAGACCCTCTGAATGATAGATCAGAGAGCGAACTGATTTTGGAGCATGTTGGAATGTTCAGGGGAGTCCATGACCAAAATAGAATTATATATACCGGAGGATTCTTTCTTTCGGAAGGGAAGGTGTATAGCCCACTCTCACCAGATCTCAGAAACTAAGACAGGGTGGTACTTGGATGGGAGAGACCACCAAGGAATTCTCTTCACAGGAAGGCAATTGAAATCCACCTCTGCTTTTCACTTGCCTTGAAAGCCCCTTGCTGGCATTTCCATAAATTGGCTTCGACATGACTGCTCTTTACACACACATTCTTTCTTCTGCATAATAATCTAGGGCTGTGAGCAGCAAAACACCACCTTACCTGACAAAGGCCATGTCACAAGTTCTAGCCTGCTGAAATTCCTTTTGACCCCTTAAAGAATATCATTATTTTAGGTTTTCTGGCAGAACATCAAACCTTCCTCCCCGCCCAACCCTCTTCGGTTTTCAGTCATGAGACCAGATATGGACCTTTTTGGTTCTGCCGAAATGCAAAATGCAAAATGTCACTTTCCCCTTGTGGACTCCCACAAAACAACCTGCCAAAATGGTAAATGCTGCTGAAATTCTTCCCATTATTCCTTTGTCATTACAATTATTTTCATCATATTATTGTACATGTCACAGTTTTATGTTTTATGAGTACAGTTCTAAGAATAAAATCCAGACAGTTTTATTTCCTGGGAAAGAAACAGAGGTTTAACCTGACGTTTTCCATGAATAGAAGATGAAAACGTGTTCCTTTCCTTTTTTTGGCAGTTTTTCAAATACAAAATATGGAGTCATCTTGTCCTTCCTCCTTGCCATTCAGGAGATCAATCAGAATCCCAGGATCTTGCCCAATGTCACCCTGGGATATGACATCTATGACAACTATTTCAAAGCCAGGTTGACTTACGATGGTGTCTTAGACCTGCTCTCTTCGGGGAAAGAGAATATTCCGAACTACCACTGCAGTGGTCAGAAGACACCATTGGCTGTTCTTGAAGGGTCTGAGTCCGAAATCCCCATTGAGATTTCCAGTCTGCTAGGCATCTACAAAATCCCACTGGTATGAAGTGGGTGAGGGAGTATTAACCTAGTTTTTGTTAGTGTTCAAGTGTCTGAGCCCTGAATCCCTTAAGCACATTCTTGCAGGGTTTCGGGGCCTTCTGTCTTCCTAAGTTCTGGTGCACTGGTGCCGGGCATCAGAATGTGATACTGGAAGCAGACAATAGCCTTTCAGAGAGCTGAGAGAAGATATTTTGTTTTGTATACTTTGCAGAAGTGTGTGTGTGTGTGTGTACAAAAATTTAGGGGGGAAAGTAATAGTATAGAGGGGATACAAAAAGGAGACAAGGGATTATATAACATAAGTGAACCTGTTATGTGTTTGGTGTAGTGGTTAAGTGTGCAGACTCTAATCTGGGATAACGGGGTCTGATTCCCCACTCCTCCACTTGCAGGTGCTGAATGATCTTGGGCAAGCCATAGTTCTGACAAGAGCTGTCCTTGAAAGAACAGTTCTGGAAAGAGCTCTCTCCGCTTAATTAATGATTTCTTGACTGGTAGCCAGCATTTAGGGTATAAGATGCCTAGTTTTAGTTATGTATGTGGTCTTGGATTCTGGCCAGCTTCAAAGTATGTGTATGTCCTCGAGGCCCAGCACTGTATGTGTATGTGCGTGAGGCCCAGTAGATGGAAACATAGCTTGATTTTTCTGTGTGATGCTTTATTAAAAATCTCCTTATAAGCAAACCTGAATTTTGCGTATCATTTCCTTGGGATTTTTCCAAATTTGGAACACCTGGGCAATGGGTCAGATCAAACACATAGATTTAAAATGTTACTTTATAAGATAAAGGTAAATAATTTACAACAGTATACTCAGTTTGATCGCAACATATGCTGCAGAATTAAATGTTAAAAGTATATACATGCAGTTTGTGGTGTTTAGCAGGTTTACTACTGGTTATTCTAACACTGACAAGGGCTACAACATTTTCATGTCCCTTTATTTGAATTATATCAAAACCAAAGTTTTGTAATATTAGACACCACCTAAAGAGATTTCCACTATTCCCTTTGCTGTTGTGGAGCCAACATAAAGATGAATGGTCAGTGCTGAGAGTGAAATGTCTGCTTCCTATATAAGGCCTGAGTTTCCCCAAGCCCCAGACTATGGACAGATGTTTCTTTCTCCACTGCTACCAATTTATGTTTGTTTGGTTTGGGTACTGGCCATTTTCAAATCACACTGACTGTTTTTCTTTTGAGCCTCATCAGTCCTCTCACGAGGTGACCCAGATACTGTACCTGTTCTTTTTGTGTTTGTGTAAGCAAGGAGGCTAAAGGAACCTCTTTCCACTCACTTGAATTCCACCTCCCCCTTCTTCTAGCTGTACCTCTCTGACACTTTCTTTGCATGCACTTAATGCTAACCAGTTTGGTGTCGTGGTTAAGGGCGCGGACTCTAATCTGGGAGAGCCGGGTTTGATTTCCCCCACTCCTCCGCTTGCACCTGGCTGGGTGACCTTGGGCAAGCCATAGCTCTGATAAGAGCTGTTCTTGAAAAAGAGCAGCTTCTGTCAAGAGCTCTCTCAGCCCCACCTACCTCACAGGGTGTCTGTTGTGGGGAGGGGAAGGGAAAGGAGTTTGTAAGCCACTCTGAGACTCCTTTGGGTAATGAAGGGCGGGGTATAAATCCAATCTCTTCTTCTTCTTCTAACTGACTCCTATCAAAATAGGGCTTGAGCATGTTTACAAGTATGCCTTAAGGATCTGTCCTGGGACCTGTTCTGCTGTATTTGTGAAAGCTTCATTCCAGATACTGGACAGGCAGCCTTACTCAAATTCACATGGATCCTGCAGGGTGTGCAAAACGTAAACCTGCCCCCAATAACACACCAAATTGTCCTCACTTTACATGAGCTTCCTTTCAACACAAACAATGGGATTTTGTCCCAATCTCTTCCTTTGCTTTCTAGGTCAGTTATGGGTTTGTTCCCCACATTCTTAATGATCCAGCTGAGTTCCCCTTTCTCCACCAAATGATTCCAAAAGAGGAGAACCAATACTTGGGGATTGTCAAACTGCTCCTGCATTTCCAATGGACATGGATTGGTCTCATTGCAGTAGATACTGACAATGGAGAACAGTTCATGAGAATCTTCCCCTCTCTGGCCAGCAAGAGCGGCATTTGTGTTGCGTTCTCACTGAGCTTCCCAGTAACAGCTCCACCACAAGATATAGTGAAAAGATTCTTGTCCTCTGATGCATTTCACTTGTGGAGAAAAGTCCGCGTATTGGTTTATTATGGGGAGCCACGGGCTTTTTCAACTATACCCGAGCGTATACAGGCAACTGCTAAAGATCAGATCAAGCTCTCTATGGGGAAAATATGGATCACAACAGCTTTGTGGGATCTTACCCTGCATTTCCCCACTAAGCTTTTATCTTCTGATGGCATACACGGATTTGTTTCTTTTTCCATCTGGACAAACAAAAGGATAAAATATGACAATTACAGAGCAGTTTCCTCTGCTATCCAAAAATTTGGGAACAAAGCATTTGATTGTTTCTATTCAAAGACTCCCTTGTCTGTTAAAGGCCAAGTCAGATGCAGAGAGAGAGAAAACCTGGGGACCATTTCTCAGGATGTGAAGGAAACGATCCACTCTCTAGACAGCTTCAGTTCTTTCAATGCTATCTTCACTGTGGCGCGAGCCTTACATGCCGCATACTCATCAGGATCCAAGCAGACATTATCCAGGGATAGGTTGGGCCTCCAGACAGTACAGCCATGGCAGGTATTCCTTTCCCTTCTTAAACAACTTAACTGAACATTAAGTGTTGGTTAATTCTGTTATCCGGCATTCTGATGTTGATATGGTCTCAGAGGTAACCATGTCTTCCAGCACAGACTCCTTCTTAATCCTGCTATGTTAAAGAAGCGGCCCTTTCACCAGCAGCCCCCTGGACGTGGAGCCCTGTGAGACGTCCCTTTTGGGGGAGCTCTAACAGCCCATGATTCAAGGGCAATCAGACAAAATAAATCTGTGTCGAAAAACCTGAATTATATTCAATGTTGAATAAATTTACTGATTATAAATATAACTTATTAAATAAAGAATTGTGATATACAAAGTCCCATACAAATTCCTGATGTTATAAAGCCATCACTGTCCTTTTCTGTGTGCATAAGCTACTTGCCAAATCCAATTTCACTTGCAAGATCCAACTGACAGGTGGATGGCTTGAACTTGTTTCGGTGCACACCCTTTATGAAAGCTGGAGCCGCTTTAATGCCATCAATCGTATAGTTGACGCAAGGACATCATTAAAGACATTTCAATCAATTCTCAACATAGGAACAGAAAGCCTCGTGAATACAATTCAATTAGAGACAACTTTCACAAATGATAGGCTTGTCTCTATTAAGCCTTTTTAAGATTGGCAAGCCGACCTTGGCAAGTGGTTTATGCACACTGAAGTCGGATCTTGTGAAGTAATGAAATTATATTGCTGTAGATTTTCCGGGTTGTGTGGCCATGGTCTTGGCATTGTAGAACCTGACGTTTCGCCAGTAGCTGTGACTGGCATCCTCAGAGGTATTAACACAGAAAGATGGAGTACTCTTTGTGTCAAGGTGAGAAGAAAAATGGCAGGCAGGTAATTTATATCTACTCTAGAAGGTGAGGTAGGGCTGAGTCATTATCTTGTTGGAGTTCCCCAGGCTATGAACATGCTAATGGAGGAGCTTTCCTGAGGAGTTTCTTTTGTATATGGATTGTTTCCTGAGGAGGTTTCCTGTTTCCTGAGGAGGTTCTTTTGTATATGGATTGGCTGTTGAAATTCTAATCTCATCTGTAGTGCTATTGTTAGATGTAGAGCTTTTGTGTTTTTCAGGACAGGAAACAATGCCTTATTTATTTTTAAACTCTCTTCTTTCCTGTTGAAATTATGTTAACGTTTATGAATGTCAATGGTTTCCCTGTGTAGTCTAACATGGTAATTGGAAGTGTTGTCCAGCCTTTCAGTGACTTGGAACAAAATACTGTGTCTTGTTTGAGTTAGGCTATGTTCAGCCACTGTTGATTTTTCAGGTTGGTCAAGTCTGCAGTGTCTTTCATGTTCTTTTATTCTTGTCTGAATGCTACGCTGTGTAGTCCCAATGTAAACTTATCCACAACTGCATGATATGCAGTATACTCCTGCAGAAGTGAGGGGGTCTCGTCTGTCTTTTGCTGATCGTAGCATCTGTTGTATTTTTCTGAGGGGTTTGAATACTGTTTGTATGTTGTGTTTTTTCATACGTTTTCCCATCTGATCAGTGATTCCTTTGATATATGGCAAAAACACTTTTCCTGTGGGAGACTGTTTTCCCTCAGTTGTTTGTTTAACCTTTTGTTTAATTGCTCTTCTGATTTCATTCTTGGAGTAGCCATTTGCTTGAAGTGCGTGATTTAGATTATTTAGTTTGTCACTGAGAAAGTGCGGTTCAGATATTCATCTTGCACAGTCTACTAATGTTTTCATAATGCCTCTTTTTTGCCGAGGGTGGTGATTGGAGTTTTTGTGTAAATAATGGTCCGTGTGAGTTGGTTTTCTGTAGACCTTGTGACCTAATTGAAGGTTAGTTTTGCAGATGACCATGATATCTAGAAATGGGAGTTTACTGCAACTTCTTTTTCCATGGGGATTTTGTGTTGGGGTGGATGTTGTTGAGGTGGTCTAAAAACTCCATCAATTCTACTTCTCCATGGCTCCAAATGATAAAGGTATCATCTAAGTACCGAAACCAGACTGTCGGTTTGTGGGGTGCAGATTCTAAAGCTGTTTTTTTCAAAATGTTCCATGTAGAAGTTTGCTATAACTGGGCTGAGAGGGCTTCCCATGGCAACCCCATCCATCTGTTCATAGAATTCATTATCCCATTGGAAGTAACTGATTGTCAAACAGTGGTGGAATAAGGCAGTTATGTCATCAGGAAAAATCTAATTAACAAGCGTGAGTGTGCTTTTTGCCAGAACCTTGGTAAAAAGAGATACCACATCAAAACTGATGAGTATGTCCTGCGGGTTGAGATTCAGAGAACTGATTTTATTGATGAAATGCGTTGAATCTTTGATGTATGTTGTGGTTTTTCCGATGTGGTTCTGTAGAAGATTGGCCAGGTATTTAGCTAATCCATAATTCATATTGAGGTCATCCATGCTTGTAGCCACCACCACCTCCTGTGGCAGTGAATTCCGTGTGTTAATCACTCTTTGGGTGAAGTACTTCCTTTTATCCATTCTAACCCGACCGTTCAGCAATTTCATTGAGTGTCCACGAGTTCTTGTATTGTGAGAAAGGGAGAAAAGTACCTCTTTCTCTACCTGCTCTATCCCATGCATAATCTTATAAACCTCAATCATGTCACCTCTCAGCAGTCGTTTCTCCAAGCTAAAGAGCCCTGAGTGCTTTAACCTTTCTTCATAGGGAAAGTGTCCCAACCTTTTTATCATTCAAGTTGCCCTTTTCTGCACTTTTTCCAAAGTTATATTATCCTTTTTAAGGTGTGGTGACCAGAACTGTATACAGTATTCCAAATGAGGTCACACCATTGATTTATATATGGGCATTATGATATTGGCTGATCTGTTTTCACTACCCTTCCTAATAATCCCCAGCATAGCATTGGCCTTTTTTATTGCAGCTGCACACTGTCTTGAAATTTTAATTGAGTTATCTACTACAACTCCACGATCGCTCTCTTGGTCAGTCTCTGTCAGTTCAGACCCCATCAATGTGTATTTATATTTAGCATTTTTGGCTCCAATATGCAGCACCTTGCACTTGGCCACATTGAACCCCATTTTCCACATTGACGCCCACTCGCCCATCCTCAAATTCTTTCAATTGTCTACCCCATTCCCAGTTCCTCCCCTCCCTCCATTGGCTTCCCACAATGCTTCCACCCCTGCTCCAAATTGCTTCATATCATCAACAATATCAGTTTCTTATCATTACAATCTAAAGATAACATCATTTGACTTAATATTGGTCTAAACATATTAAGTTTTGTTTCACATCCCAGTTCTTTTCCAGATATATTTTAAAGTCACTCCATTCTTGAAAAAACACGTCGTCTTCTTTGTTATTCAACTTCTTTGTAATTTTGTCCATCTCTGCCATGAACAGAACTTTTTGTATCCAGTCCTCAATTTCTGGTACTTTCTCTGTTTTCCAAAATTGTGCATAAATCATTCTCGCTGTTGTGATTAAGTACCAGAATAAAGTCTTTTTAGTTGTATTGACTTCTTCCATTTTCAATCCTAAAAGCAGAATTTCCGGTGCCTTTTTAAAAGAGCATTTCAGGATTTTTTGCATTTCTTTGTGGACTTTTGTCCAAAAGTCAACTGCTTTCTCACAAGTCCACCACATGTGGTAAAATGAGCCTTCATGGCTTTTACATTTCCAACACTTATTTGACATATTCTGGTTCATATTTGCAATTTTTTTCGGAGTCATGTACCACCTATACATCATTTTATAACAATTCTCTCTAACATTGGTACAAGGCGATATCTTAATAGAATTTTTCCACAAATATTCCCAGGTTTCAATAGCCACTTCCGTATTCATATTTATCGCCCATTTTATCATTTGCCCTTTTACAGTCTCATCTTCAGTATACCATTTTAGTAACACTTTATACATTTTAGAGATATTTTTTCCCCCTTCACTCTCCCAAATCATTTCAATCTCATTTTTTTCCTCTCTAAAACCATAGTTTCTTTTATCTGATCTAAAAAGGTCAAAAATCTGCATATATTTCAGCCATTCATAATCATATTCAATTTCATTCTGCTTTTTCATTACCCATTCTGTTCCCACTTTTTTAATTAGATCTTTATATGGCAACCAATCTTTATCTCTATGTCTTGAGTAAGATGTTAACACTTCCACTGGTACAATCCACAATGGTCTTACATCACAAAAGTATTTTTTATACCTCATCCATACCACAAATAATGCTTTTCTTACCACATGAAGCTTAAAAAAGCTATCCATTTTTGTTTTGTCATACCATAAATATGCATGCCAACCAAATCTACAATCATGGCCTTCTAACCCCAGTAACTTATCATTTTCTAATTTCACCCACTGTTCCATCCAGGTTAGACAGACCGCTTCATAATATAGTCTAAGATTTGGTAATTGTAACCCACCTCTGTCTTTGGCATCACAAAGAATTTTCATCTTGATTCGCGGTTTCTTGCCTGCCCAAACAAACTTTGATAGTTCTTGTTGCCACTTAAGTAGCAAATCTGTCTTACAAAAGGACTTGTCCTTTTATCCCGTGATTTTTGAGCTTACTTAGGAGCCTTTGATGAGGAACTTTATAAAAAGCTTTCTGGAAGTCAAGGTAAACAATATCAGCTCTGTTTTCAGTCCCTGTCTACAGCAGTGTAGTACAAGGAGAGACCTGTGTGTGAATTAGGTAAAGGTAAAGGTAATGGTTCCCTTGCTCGAAAGCCAGTCGAATCCGACTCTAGGTTTGCGGTGCTCATCTCCGTTTCAAAGCCGAATAGCCAGCGCTGTCCGAAGACGTTTCCGTGGTCATGTGGCCGACATGACTAAACACCAAGGTGCACGGAACGCTGTTACCTTCCCATCGAAGTGGTACCTATTTATCTACTTGCAATTTCTTGCTTTTGAACTGCTAGGTTGGCAGGAGCTGGAACTAGAGACGGGAGCTCACTCTGTCATGCGGCACCCGGGTCTCGAACTGCTGAACTACTGACCTTCCACAGCCTGCAGTTCAGCATCTTAACCACTTGAGCCACCGCAGCTCCTGTGTGTGAATTATGTCACTCTAAATGGGCAAAACTTTCAGAACTATTGTGCATCTAGAAGATGTGGCATGGGTCATGAGCCATACAAGGCCCAATCTGTCCACTCATGGCATCTTTGGGGGCCTTGCGTCAGGTGCCCCCCTGCCCACCATCTGCGGCAACCAGAGAAACGGTCTTCTTGGTCATGGTGCCAGAAGTTTAGAATTCCATTCCCAGAACATTTCATCTGTTTCCTTCTGTCATTGTCTTCTTCCAGCAGGTGAAGTCTGTTTGGTTTCGCTGGCCCTCCTCCAAGGTTGAACTTGTTCGCAGGTCTGTGTGTTCTTCGCATATTGTAAAATATTTATATTAAAAAATTTAATGTTTTAAAATGTTTCAGTACCTTGACATTCACGCCTTTGCTGACCCTGTTTGGTTGAAAAAGTGGCATATAAATGTTTTAAATAAACAAACAAATAAAAACAATTAGAGCTCCAAATGAACTGGGTTGAGCTACTACTCTTAGCTCCTTGCTTCTAAGTGCCTGATTTTTCTCTTTCATTCCAGTTTCACACTTTCCTAAGGAATGTCCCTCTGTACAACACATCTACGGGTGAAGCATATTGGGATATGAATGGGGATGTTGGCATGGATTTTGATATTGTGACATGGATGGAATTCCCCAATAGGTCTGTTTCGGGAGTGAAAGTGGGGAGTGTGGGGAGCCAGGCATCCCCAGACCTAAAGCTCACCATGGACCATAATGCCCCTGTGTTCCCCTTGAGGCTAAATCAGGTGAGGAAATCTTCTGGTTCGTTTAATTCCATTTATCATATTTAAGTTCTAATAATCTGTTCGTTGCTATGTATCAAAACAAAAATGGATGGATTTCATTTATGCACCATCTTTCTGTATAAATAGGATTCAAGGCAACTCCTGGTTCTCACTAATTTAATTCACAAACTCATAAAACAGGGAGTATGTGAAGGTAATGCCCTCAGGGCGCTAAGGTTCTTTGACTTGTGTGGCTAGCCAATTGGAGTCACACAGTGAAACAATGTCCAGGCAGTAAGAGGGTAAAAAGAAGGTTTTATTCAAATAAGGGACAACATGCAGCCAAAAGCTTGGCTCAGATGTCCACTGAGCATCAGTTGTGTTCCAATTTTTTTACTCTTGGTTCTCCTCCCAGTTTTACATAATCCGTGACATCACTTACACACACGTATTCCGATTTTCTTTGTCTCTACCGTCCATTAATCGTACTTTTGACAAACATGACCTTTCTGGCTTTCTTTCAACTTTTACTGTCCTTTCAACCACAGGTGTCTTGTCAAAATTTTCTTATTAAAAGTGAAATATTTACTTATTCATTTATTCAATTTGTACCCCACCCTCCCCGCAAGCAGGCTCAGGGTGGCTCACACAGTTGGTACAAAATACCAATAAAACCACATAAAATCACATTAAAACAATTCAGATACAAATGAGTTATACAATCATAAGTGCTAATTGTCCATCATTAGTTAATCAAGATGGCATACTAACAGTGTTGCGAGCAGTCAATCCAGTTCACGGTCTTCTTGAGTCGCACGATGGTCTAGGCCAGATGTTAGGCTAAGGGCCGGATTCGTTGGTGATGATGATCAGGGTGACTCCTAATTGAAAGCCTGATGGAAGAGCTCCATCTTGCAGGCCCTGCAGAACTGTAAATGTTCCCGCAGGGTCCTGATCTCTTCCGGGAGCTTGTTCCACCAGCAAGGAGCCACCACTGAAAAGGCCCTGGCCCTGGTAGTGAGGAGCCTGGCATCTTTAGGGCCTGTTGGGGGGTCAGTCGGTTCTGTGACCCTGACTGCAGTGCTCTCTGGGGTGTATATGGGGAAAGGTGGTCCCTCAGGTATGTCGGACCTTGGCCGTAGAGGGCTTCTATATTCTATAAATATATATTCTATATTCTATAAATATGGTACACTTCTGGACAAAGAACCTTCTGCTGGCTATGTTCCCAGTTTTTCCATCTCTTAAAAACTTACTGGCTTAAATACATATTATAAGCAAAAATTAACTTTCTCTACTATTAATATAGTTTTTTCTATTAACACATGTATTTATAAGATATACAAATACTTGATTATACACTATACCTACTGAATATATATATATGGTAATGATTATCCCATTTCAGCAATTACTTAGAAAAATCAAACTTTTACTTCTTATGGTCACTAGAGGACTCTTTCTTTATTAAGGTAAAGGTTTCCCTTGCTTGAAAGCTAGTTGAATCTGACTCTAGGGGGTGGTGCTCATCTCTGTTTCCAAGACGAAGAGCCAGCGCTGTCCAAAGACTTCACTGTGGTCATGTGGCTGGCATGACTAAACGCCAAGGTGCACAGAATGCTGTTACCTTCCCACTGAAGCAGTACCTATTTATCTACTTGCAATTTCTTGCTTTCGACCTGGAGCCAGAGACAGGAGCTGGGGCCAGAGACAGGAGCTCACTCCGGTCACATGGCACTCAGGACTACATCCTTTAGACACGTTTGTATCTTACTTCTGCTGAGAAGCCCTTTGTGTCTGGGCCATTTCATCTAGAACACGGTGTTATTGCTCAAGGGGAAAAAAACAAAACAAAAATGATCATCAGTAGCGGAAAGTATGGGAAAGGGTTTAGAGCTAGAATTCCCGTATACCTCCGCAGGGAAAGTCAGGAATGGGCTGATAGCATAAGGACACGAAACAGTTAAGGAATACCACTCTCTAAGCTTGGTCCAGCTGGGCAGCTGTGTCGGTCTCAAACTTTGTTCTACCCCAAGTTTGTTTGTTCGTTTTAAATACTTTTGCACTGTACTTTCTTTCTTTTCTTTTCTTTTAAGCCCCCGGAGGGGATTTTTTATTGATTTTTAAAACACTACAAAAACTAGAACAGAAAAAAGGGAAAGGGAAAGCTACATATAAGGGAGAAAGTAAAGAACCCACTACTAACTAAAAACCCAAGAGAGGAGATCTCCAACTAGCTTTTTATACTTCATTCAGACTTTTCATCTTTGTACTTCTTATGAACTGTGTCAATCTTTTAACCCTTTAACCATCCCCAGTTACATTTAATTGCCCAATAACAGTGCCCCCCATCATCCCCTAGAACCAAAGTTCTCAAAGGCACAATTCAGAGTCCTTCAGCCTTTACTTCTTCTTCTCTCTCTTCCTCAGTTTGTAGGAACTTTTCGGGACTAATGCCCCCTGCTCAGACAAAAGAGTCCTCACCAGACGAACCAGTTTCCAGCTCTCCACTGGACTTATCTTCTTTTTTCTCGTCTTCTGGCCGTCCCAGCTGCTCCTTTAGAAACTCTTGAGCTTTAAGAACAGAGTCTATCTTGACCTTCTTCTCCTTGATCTTCAATATTACTCCTTCTGGAAACAGCCATTTATATCCAATTGAGTTTGTTTGGAGGAAAAACACAAGTTCTTTGTATTTCTTTCTGCGTTGTCTTACTTCAAATGGAATATCCTTTAGCGTTCTGACAGCATTCTCCCCCACCTTCAGGGGTGTCGCAGCAACTGCTTTCAGGATAGCATCCCCAACGTGCCTCTTCGAGAATCTTACTACAATTTCCCCAGGCAGATTATTTTTCTTTATGTATCCTGAATATGACCTGTAGGCCACATCCATGTCGTTGAGTAGCAAGTCCGCCTTTATATCTGCTACTGGGGCAAGTAGCTCACTCATAAGTTCTTTAAGATTCTCTCCTCTTTTCTCTGGCACCCCTTGGAAGCGCAGGACCATATTAGCCTTATCCATTTGCACTTGCAGCATCTGATCTTCCAAAGATACAGTTTTCTTGTCCAATTTTTGCACTTTTTTCCTCACTACCTGCGTTGTCTCAGCCATTTCCTTTACTTTCTCAGCATCCAATACATTGAGCTGTTCCAGCAGAGGTCTCACTGGTCGTTTCGAGGTCCATCAGGTCTCACTGGTCGTTTCCGGCTTCGGGGACTCTAGTTTCGCTTTTAAAAGTTTCTCTTTGTCTCTGTCCCTCTTCCCCGCCATCTTTTTCTCGTTTGTTTGCTTTTGTAATACATTTTAAAGTCTCTGAATATGCGCTTATCTATATAGCTCAATGGGTGAGTACTTCTGGGCAATTTCGTGTTTATTCTTCCACTCCCTCCCGCTTTCGCTCAATGATTTATGGGCATGGGAGGCGTCCCTCCCACCACTCGCTTCTGCCATTTCGCCGCTTTGGGTAGGGAGTGTCTTTTCATTTAAAAATCAGTTCTCATTTGACTCACGTTCATAGTTGGTCTTCCGACCCGTCTTCATTCATCATTTCAAACGCCTGATCTCCTGTGCTTGACCCGGCTAGCTTCACTTGTACCATCAGGTCTCTCGGCTGGACGGACCACTGGAGCAAGGGGGAGCCTCGATTCTCTGGCATTCGGCCAGAGAAGAGGCTACCCCCTCAAAGCTCCTTGGCCAGGTGCCCTTCCCCGGGCTCCTGGGGGGGATTACGAGCCTGATTACCCCCTCCATCCGCCGGAGCACGGAGACACCCCAGGAGGTCTGGGAGGTGAGTCCATGAGCGTGCCGCCATCAACCAGAAGTCTTTTGCACTGTACTTTCATAGTGCTGTCAAGTTAATGGCATTTTGCTCTGAAGGAGAGCCACACTGTACATGCTTTCAGTGCAATCCTAATCAGGTTTACTCAGAAGTAAGTCCTATTTTATTCAAAGGGTCCCAATGCCAGGAAAGTGTCCTTAGGATGGCAGTATGGACACTAATATTCAGAATATGGGAAATAAAGCCAACAACTGTAACCCTCTGGCAAATTAGTTATTGCAAATTGTATTTCATATGCATATCAGATTGCATCTCCATACCTTCAGCTAAATTGCAGTGTATCTTGTGGTAGGATAACAAAGTTTGAACTCAGTGGCACCTTTGAGACCAACAAAGATTTATTCAAGGTATGAGCTTTCATCCCACCTTCGTCGCCAGTGAAAAGTACTGAGACCATGGCCAGCTTACCCGCTAGGCCAACTAGGCGTTGGCCTAGAGCACCAGGCCCTGGATGGGGCGGTGGGCCGTGGATGGGGGTGCCAAAGTCCCCCCCAAAGGTAAGTTCATCCTGCTGCTGGCTGGTGCACATGAGCTCCAGCCCGGCTCCTCGCCCACCTACCTTCTCCCACTGGGCGAGGAGCCGGGCTGGGGCTTGCCGCACCAGCCAGCCAGCAGCAGGGCGTGCTTACCTTTAGTCCTCCCTGGAGATGCCTGCAGCAGCTCCAAGGTGGAGGGCTGCCTGGCGGGGAGCGCCCCTGCGCTCAGGCGGCAAGAGAGTTTTAGAAAGCGCGGCGCCAGTGGTGCTGCGGCTTCAACTTTGCTCACGGGGGAGGGGGAGGCCCACCTACCTCCTCCAAGCCTCCCTTCCCCTCCTCCACACACAATTCTCCCCCTCCCTCCCATGCGCAAAGTTGAGGCCGCGGCGCCACCGGCTTCTAAAACTCTGCCGGGGCCTGAGCTCCCCACCAGCCAGCCAGCCCTCCACCTCGGAGCTGCTGCAGGTGTTGCCAGGCAGGACTAAAGGTAAGCG
>NW_015174939.1:86495-122095 GCF_001447785.1 Gekko japonicus
GGGGGAGGGAGAGGAGGAGAAGGTCTCCCTTATCCTCCCCACCCCGCCTCCCCCTCCCCGGCTCCCCGACGGGCCTCTGCAGGGTGCCGCCAGTTCCGCCTCCCCCACCTCTCCTCCGGCCGTCTCTCCCTCCCATCTCCAGGCCCCGCCGGGAGATTGGCACCTGCGCTCGCCTAGAGCCCAGTGGCACCTTTGAGACCAACAAAGGTTTATTCAAGGTATGAGCTTTCATCCCACCTTCATTGCCAGTGAAAAGTACTGAGACCATGGCCTAGAGCGCAGGACAACCTCGGGCTGGCCCTGACTGAGAGTTACTAGTGATTTCAGCTCTCATACTTTAATTCAGCTCAGAACAAGACAAACAACCCAGCTCGTAGGCTGGTTAATATCCACAACAACCCCGCACCCAAAACACACCCACATACAAGTGATTGGCTATTTACAGTGGCTGAGAGTTCCATAGGCTCTCGGCTGGGAGCCTAGCCTGCCGATAGGTGCTGGCTAGGATCCGCTTGTCCCATTGTTACTGAGCGGGAAGCTCGGCCGCTTCGCATGACCGCGTGGCGAGATGGCTGTACACGCGGTCTGGGATGGATACATGACAGTATGCGTGCACACCTTTTCAAATTTCAAAAAAATGTGGTAGGATAGTTCCCACAAAAGCAAAATGTTTGGGCTGAAGTCATTTGTTTCTCTCAACACCCAAACACTGATGGCCAAAGTCAATGTTACAGTGGGCAAGGGTTCAATCTCTGGCAGCCAACACCAATTTACAGAAGAATTTGACCATTTAAAATATCCGGGGGAGGGGGCAATCCTGACTGGGACTGTGGTGCTGGGCAATGCTCCCTCTAAGCTGTGGAGTCTTTGAGCAAAAATTCTACTTTGTCAGCTACTGGCATTAAGGTTGCGAATGAGCGATTTGGTTCCTGAATAAATTAGTTTGCTCTGGAGCCATCCTTCCTGAGGGTAGACAAAAATGTGTGAGCCAGAGGCTAAAAAACTGTGAGCTAGCTCACACTAACTCAGCTTAGAGGGAACACTGGTGCTCGGGGAAGAGGCAGTCTTGTTTCTCCCTGCGTACAACAAACAACAGAAAGGCATACTCCCACCTTCCCTCGCGTATAAAAACAGAGGCCCAGGCTCAGCTTCTTTCTGCATGCAGGAGGCAATATTCTCCTGTCCGCTAGAACTGATCACATTCAAGGTTTAACATCTGTCTAGTCCACAGTAAGAACATAAGAACATAAGAGACGCCCATGTTGGATCAGGCCAAAGGCCCATCCAGTCCAACACTCTGTGTCACACAGTGGCCAGAAATACCAGGTGCCATCAGGAGGTCCACCAGTGGGGCCAGGACATTCGAAGCCCTCCCACTGTTGACCCCCTCCCAAGAAGACAGAGCACTAAGAAGACAGAGCATCACTTGCCCCAGAGCCCCTATCTATACCTTGTGGCTAATAGCCACTGATGGACCTCTGCTCCATATGCTTATCTAATGTCTGCAAAGGAAGTACTTCTTCACCCAAAGAGTGATTAACACATGGAATTAACTGCCACAGGAAGTGGTGGCGGCTACAAGCATGGACGGCTTCAAAAGGGAATTAGATAAGCATATGGAGCAGAGGTCCATCAGTGGCTATTAGCCACAAGGTATAGATAGGGGCTCTGGGGCAAGTGATGCTCTGTCTTCTTGCTGTCTTCTTGGTGCTTGGGGGGGGGTCAACAGTGGGAGGGCTTCTAATGTCCTGGCCCCACTGCTGGACCTCCTGATGGCACCTGGTATTTCTGGCCACTGTGTGACACAGAGTGTTGGACTGGATGGGCCTTTGGCCTGATCCAACATTGGCGTCTCTTATGTTCTTATGTTCATAGGGCAAGAGCACTTTGGATCTCACCCTACAGCTCATGCCTCAGTCCAAGCACCTGTTCCAATAGGCCAGGTGCCTGTGGAAGACCCAAGAGCCCCAGTGAGTTAGCAGCTTGTGCTGCCTTAAAGGGCCAAGTAATAAAAAGCAGGTAGAATCCCAGAAGCCTCTTTCCACAACCCTTTTAGCCCAAGCGCCTGTTTAAATAGGCCAGAGTATGGAAGAGTTATGGCCTAACCCATCCACTGGCCAGGTATAGTCATGATATGGAAAACCTTCGTGGGGCCTGGAGAACTCCTGAAATGAGACATACCTGGGGCACTTGTCCTGCTGATACTCTTATTATCTTATAAGTGTTGCAGAATACATGCCTTTTGTACTGGGTTGTTTGTTGACAGTGTTCTATTGGGGGGGTCAACGGTGGGAGGACTTCTGATGTCCTGGCCCCGCTGGTGGACCTCCTGATGGCACTGGTATTTCTGGCCACTGTGTGATACAGAGTGTTGGACTGGATGGCCCTTTGGCCTGATCCAACATTGGCTTCTCTTATGTTCTTATGTTCTTATGTTCTTATGTTCTTATGTTCTTATGTTCTTATGTTCTTATGTTCTTATGTTCTTATGTTCTTATGTTCTTATGTTCTTATGTTCTTATGTTCTTATGTTCTTATGTTCTTATGTTCTTATGTTCTTATGTTCTTATGTTCTTATATTCCATATGTTGCACCTTTGCATAATTCCGTACAATTTTGGATAAATTACTACCATATTGTATTAGGCTGTGGTCAGATAGGCATTTTCATCCACATCCCATGCGGTTCCCTTGCGGATTAAAAGGGGACAATCAGACTGCGACATCTAGCTGCCGTTCCCCAGTTGTCAGCAGTGTTCCCTCTAAGCCGAGTTAGTGTGAGCTAGCTCACAGTTTTTTAGCCTCCAGCTCACACCTTTTTGTCTTAGCTCAGGAAGGATGAGTCCAAAGCAAACTCGTTTATGCAGTAGCCTAATCCCTCGCTCACAGCTTTAGTGCCAGTAGCTCACAAAGTAGAATTTTTGCTCACAAGACTCCACAGCTTAGAGGGAACATTGGTTGTCAGACTCCCGTTCTAATCCATCTCCCAAATGGATATAGCAGACACCGGGGAAAGTCCAATGTTGATGGGAGCAATCCGCAGTCCCAGACGTGTGATCATTGCCTTGCGTGGCCAAGCCATTTGGGAAGCCTGGAGCTTCCGGTTCAGGGCCGCCATTTTCCCCCCCCCCAAAGTAAGCAAGGTGTGCATAATCATCTATGTGTACCCTGCTTTGGAGACCCTGCAAACCAGAAGACGATGCTTCTGTGCATGCGGGCATGGAACTCCCTTCCGGAACAAAGGCAGCTGAGTCTGGCTGGCTGGCAATGGGGTGCTCGTGCACCTCAGCCAGTTACCAGGGGATGTGCGATCAATGTTCCCCAGCACAAGGAACACCGGAGTAAAGCTGCAGTGCAATCAGAGTATGCCCTGCTTATTTTTTTTAAAATAATTTTTATTTTATTTTCTACATACATTCTACAAAACTACACACTAACTAAAATTACAGCTAAACAACTATCATATATGCTAGTAATTAATATCTTGAGTCAAAGCTTTTCTTTTATTCAAGTTAAGAATAAAAATTCTCTTCTGTTATATCGATATTTAAAATTATTGACAATGAAAGATTATATAGTGTAATATAAACATTTCTTCTAAAGTTTAAGCTATTTTCTGCCTTTCCTTCCCATCTTCTTGCTTTTATCGTCTCGGGGTGGTTTGGGTGCTGCCGCTCCCAATTCTGATTCAGATTCTACTTCTGAGCTGCCATCTACAGATGTTACGTAGCTTTCAAGCCATGCGAACTGTCCAGTTCTCCTTCTTCTTCTTTATCTGTGTTCTTTGTATCCTTTTTAGGTTCTTGATGTCTTTTCAAAAACTGCTTCGCTTTAGTAAAAGAGTCAATCTTTTCTTTTCTGCCTCTGTAGTTGAACATCAAGACTTCAGGTAGTATCCATCGGTATCCATTTTCCCATAGAAAGGTGGTTAAATATCTCAAATGGAATGTCTTTTAGTATTCTGATGTCTTCTGCTTTGATTTTCAGTGTAGTCACAGATGTTGCTTTCAATATTGCATCTCTTATAGATCTCTTAGAGAATCTGACGTATATTTCACCAGGCAGGGGTTTTTTTCTTAATAAATTCTGAATAAAGTCTGGTAAATCATATCCATTTCGCTTAGAGTACACCCTGCTTGTTGTCTGACCACAGCTTTATGGTTGTTTTATTTCCTTTCTCTGCTGTCATTTGGGTTTTGAATTGGTTGTATTATATCATTTCTGACATAGGTAATACGCTTTTAATTTTTTTGGTTAATATTTTATTAGAGTTTTTATACAGGAATTATAAAAGAAAAGAAACAGCTACCAGAGAGAGAGAGAGAGACAGACAGACAGACAGACAGACAGACATAAGTCATGTTCTAATGTTACTGGATTCCATACATTTACTCATTACAACTTTAGTCAAAAATCAGAACAAGGGAAATTTATCACCTTTCTGTATAAGCTCATTATCTTTGCCTTTTAATCTTCAAAACCATAAGTCATCAGTTCATTTCTTTCTTTTTCAAGCAAGAAGTCCATAAAGGGTTTCCATGTAGGTATAAATGTAGTAAAAGTGTATCTTTTATCAAAGATAAAATTTTATATTTTATAAAATTTATCAAAGATGTAACTTTGGCCATTACTGTTGTGTATGTGTGTGTGTGTTTTAATACACTGGCAATTATGGTGGGGTATTGTACTTTTTATTATGGTGGGCTATTGTACTTTGTATTATGTTCATGTCAGCAGGGCATTCTTCCATTGCCAACCTATAATTGGGCAAAATCTACCACTGCCTGTACACATGGCCTTCTCTGTTGTGGCCCCTACCTTGTGGAATGCTTTGCCTGATGAGGTCAGGAAGGCTCCCACTCTCCTAGCTTACCACAAACTATGCAAAACTGAATCATTCAAGAGGGCTTTTCTAAGCAGGCAATCAGGTAGCACAGTACAAGATGCTTCACAAAGTGACCTGAATAAATAATTAGGGACTGTAGGAGCAACGTGCACTCCTGAGAGGCAGGCCCGGGAGCTTTAATGTTGTTCCTGCATGGAGGTTGGGAACCCAGTTATCAGGCTAATTGCACAAGGCGGAAACATCTGCTGATGTGCTGAGTTCATCGTGAGAAGCTACCTTGGCAAGGGGATTTTCACATTAAAACAATAAAAGGGATGACATGTAGGAACAGTGAAGAATTCACTGTTCTCCTGGCTGTTCTCCAGGGCTGGAGATTAGGAACTAAAAAGTATGTACGTACTAGGAGAATGAGTTGGAATCTGGTAACTGCCTAATGACGCAGTCAATTGGCCTTGGCAAAGAGACGAGAGAGAGATAACAGACATCTGCCTGCACACACACAGACATTCCTTAGTTCATGTCTCATGACAAGATGCTGTAATGTATGAAGGGGAGGGGGGGAAAGGAGGAGATGGATTTTCAATAAATATAGCTGAGAGGTGAGAACACTGAGTTCAGTCAGCTCAGCTTTCTACAAACCTATGTCCTGTCTTCTTTGAACACCGGCAAACTACAAGGGACAGTGGTCTACACTACTGTGCATAGTTTGCTGTAAATTGGATCTTGTTACATAATTTAGCACCATTTAAGGTGTTGTGTTAAAACTTATGCGTTGCTTCATATCTGTTTTGTAGACATCTGTTTAGTTCTGCAACCCAAATCCCATTTAATTGCTTATTGAGGGTCCCATCTTGTTGACTGCACTGACTCCTCACTCTGTGTAATCTGCCTTGAATCCCAGTGAGAAAGGTGGCCCAGAAATAACATAAACAAATAAATATAAATAAATATGTCAGGTAAAATTATGTGTAACTACTGATATTTACCTTCTATATTGTTTGTCGGTGTCCTGACCTGAAGTTTTTTCCCTCCTTTTCTTTGTTGTAAGAACATCTCTCTCTTTCTTTTTTGGTGACTTTCTGGTTAGCCTGTGCCCCATTCCAGGTGTACTGAGAGCTGTCAGCCTGGAAACACCAAGAAGAGACAGGAAGGGAAAGCATTTTGCTGCTATGATTGTGTTCCGTGCCCAGAAGGGACAATTTCCACACACAAAGGTGGGTAAGGCCAAAGAAATAACATTGCAGGGCAGAAAAAAATGCACCACAGCCAATGGTGTTCCTACTAGCACTTCCAAGTGCCTGTGAAATGAATGGGGTTCAACGCTAAGCAGAATCATATAAAAGAAAGTATCTTCGTAAATGATTTGGATGAAGCAATAGAGGTAATGCTTATTAAATTTGGAGATGATACTAAATTGGGAAGGGTAGCAAATATAGTAGAAGACAGAGTCAGGATAAAAGATGATCTTGACAATCGAAAATGGGGCTAAAATAAAATAAATTCTAACAGGGATAAATGTAAAGTTCTGCATTTAGGAAGGAAAAATCAAATGCATAATTATACGATGGGCAGTAGTATGTGTGAAAAGGATCTAGGGGTCTTAGTAGACCATACGCTGAACATGAGTCAGCAGTGTGATGCCTTAGCTACAAAGACAAATTCAATTTTGGACAGTATCAACAGATCATGTGAAGCGTGGTATTGCTTTACTCTGCTCTGGTTAGACCTCACCTAGAGTATCGTGTTCAGTTTTGGGCACCAGAATTTGAGAAGGAGATAGACAAACTGGAACATTTCCAGAGGAGGGCAATGAAGATGGTGAGGGGTCTGGAGACCAAGTCCTATGGGGAAAGGTTACATCTTTTCTTATATATAATTGAGTAGTGGGGTTAGGGCCCTAAATCAGTTGGCTCTATGATGTGTCACTCAGAAGCTGTCCCTATCCACTGGCTGTGTTGCCTGAGTCCCGCCCACATTGCCATTTCCAGTTCTCCCATTGGCTGTGTAATGTGTGCCATCAGCCATTGGCCTGTCAACCGCCACTCAAGAATACTTGTGTGCCATTGGTCGGGTGCTGGGTCTGCTCCTCTTCCCCACCCACTCCCCCTTCAGCCACTGTTCCCTGTCAGAAGCACTGGCAAATGGCTGTGTCTCCCGACGAAGACACTTCTGCTGCTTGGCTTCTCTGTGGGACTAAGTTTTCCCTCAGTGGCTGTTGGTAGGCAACCAAGCTTGGTTCTGCCAGTAAAAAGACAAACGAAGGAAACCCTTTCCAGCCTTTGGGGCCAGTCATGACTAGGGTTGCCAAAGCCTATAATTTTGATTCTTAATGAAATATTGTTTAGCGTCATATTGTCACAGTTTTTTTTCGGGTTTTCGATTGATAAGAAGATAGTAACAACCTTTCTGAATCAGACCAAAAGTAAATATAGTTCCATGTTCCTCACTTTCTCAGAGTGTCTAGCCAGAGAGCCCAGAGCTAATGGTACTCAAAGGTACACTATTTGTTAGATCTATGATATCATGTACAAAAATATATTATCTTGAATATTTCAGAACACAGAATATTGTTGATGTAAGGCAAATCTTCCAGTTATTGAAGTCACTCTTGTTCTTTCCAGATGCAGAGCGTTGTGAACAATGTCCCGAAGATCAGCATCCAAACAAGAACCAGACTCAATGTGTCCTGAAGGCTACAAACTTCCTGTCATATAAAGAGCCTTTGGGGATCAGCTTAGCTTTCTTTCCTCTGCTCTTGTCCCTGATCAATGGTTTTGTTTTAGGACTCTTCATTAAATTCCTGGACACTCCTATAGTCAAAGCCAACAACCGGGACCTCACCTACATTCTCCTTGTCTCCCTTCTGCTTTCCTTTCTTTCCTCCTTTCTGTTCATTGGCCAGCCGAGGAAGGTGACCTGCCTTCTCCGACAAACCACCTTCAGCATCATCTTCTCGGTTGCCGTCGCTTCTGTGTTGGCCAAAACCATCACTGTGGTGGTGGCCTTCATGGCCACCAAGCCAGGGAACAAGATGAGGAAGTGGCTGGGGAAGTGGCTGGCAAATTCCATTGTCATTTCTTGTTCTGCTGTTCAAGTTGGCCTCTGTACCCTCTGGCTGGGAATGTCTCCCCCCTACCCAGAGTCTGACATGCACTCCCAGCCTGGACAGATCACACTGCAATGCAACGAAGGGTCTCTCGCCATGTTTTATGCTGCCCTGGGATACATGGGCTTTCTGGCTGCCATCTCTTTCATAGTCGCCTTCCTAGCCAGGAAGCTACCTGGGGCCTTCAACGAAGCCAAGCTGATCACCTTCAGCATGCTGGTCTTTTGTAGTGTTTGGATCTCTTTTGTGCCCACCTACATGAGCACAAAGGGGAAATACATGGTAGCCGTGCAAGTCTTCTCTATCTTGACCTCCAGTGCTGGCTTGCTGGGCTGTATCTTCCTTCCCAAATGCTACATTATCATACTGAGGCCTGATCTGAATATGAAGGAGCACCTAATGACAAAAGTGAACCAATTAAATTGAACGTGAATAGGAGGGCCCCTTTCCTGTGACTTTATTTACATGCAACCATAACTCTGGTAGAATGCCTAATACCGGCACTGAGGAAATAATTATCCCAATCACAAATACACAAATACAAATACAATACCTTTATCGGCATAAATCTGTTACAAGGACTACCTATGGGACTACCTAGCTACTGTGATCACTTCAGTGACCCTGGTTTGGGTGCACCCACCATTTGGGGCTAGATGGGTGGAAGCACAAGAAAGGATCTGCTCAGAAATGACACCAAAAAGATCGAATTCTCCCCCCCCCGGGAGATTTGTTAGCCAGATTGCCTTATATTTTAATAATCTTGGGAATTTATCAATATTAAATGGCAATAGGCATAAAATATGGAACCATAACCTGTGTATACGGGAGTCAGAATACCCAGTGCCGATGAATAGATGAAAAGGCAGGATTACTAAAATAACTGATTTCTTTGCTAAATGTTCTCAAGCAAACAAATAATATTCAAACATTCACACATACAATGCAGAGCTAGGAAATCAGAGTTGAAAGGACAGCAACGTTTGCATGAGCAG
This sequence comes from Gekko japonicus, assembly GCF_001447785.1. Classification (NCBI taxonomy): domain Eukaryota; kingdom Metazoa; phylum Chordata; class Lepidosauria; order Squamata; family Gekkonidae; genus Gekko; species Gekko japonicus. The sequence goes on from NW_015174939.1 coordinate 95,442, forward strand.
GAATATTGTTGGTAGGCAATACTTTACCTGTCTGAAGAGACAAGTAGATCATGCAGCGAAGAATGGAATAAAATAGGGGAAGGGGTTGTGAGTTGACCAGCAACACATGTGGAATGGTTCCAGACTGCCTGGGATGGAACTAACAATTAGGATGGGATTAGAAGGGGAAGAAGCAAGAGGCAAAACACAAGAGACTGAGCTGAGGAAGGACTCTCCTTAAATACCTAAAATGCACAAGGCCCATGTGTTCACATGGTTCCTAGGAAATACTAAAAAACTTAAACTCTGGATGGGGCATAAAGGGATTAATAGTTGGGCAATTGAGAATTAATGGTCAGCAGGGAGTGACACCTCTGGGGAAAGGGGGTGAGTCAAAGGAGAGAATGAAGAGAACCAATCATGTTGAAGGACCAGTGCTTTGTATTAACAATTGGATACTTGACAGCGGTGTTATCTTGATGGGGGATAGGAAGACTGGATCGCTGCTATTGTCTGTCGCTGGGCACATCCTTTTGTTTTAGGCTGGCTCAGAAGGGAAAAGGAATGTGTGTTTTTCCAGGTGAAGTTAACACATGAAGGTGTTGGGGGGGGGGGGAGAGAAGATGCTTGCATGATGGAGAAGAGATTCCTTCATGGCTTCTGTTCAGGGATATCCGTCCTTTATCGGAACACGGCTTCTCCTCTGGTCTGCTGCTGTCTCTGCGTGCATGGAAGTCAGGCCTGCTGGCCTGCATCCTGTTGCTTGGTGTTGATGCAGGAGTTCAGTAGCAGAAGGCTTCTGTAGTCCCGGGTCCACATCTGGCTTGGCCTACTTCTTAGGCACAAGGCTCCCCTGGGCCAAAGTGTACATTCCATACTCCAGCATAAAGCACTTCTCTTGGGAACACAGCTCTGTCCATTGCCCTGGCACACACTCTTCACAGTTCAGCAAGGCAGTGATATTAAAAAAGAGCCTTTAATATGCCATCTAAAGCGGCTGCATGGCAACAGATTCCTCTATCTGCCTCTACCATTGCTTTCAGCCACCAAGAGAAGACTCTTCTGTTTTGTGGGCATTCCCTCACTGGCCCTCCATCATTTTGGCATATTTTTTTGAAAGATTTTATTGGTTTTTATAAATTACATCCTATAGGGAAGGGGCATAGGAAAACACTAAAACTAAAACAGAAGCTATATATGACAAGGATCATGTTTCATTTATAAAGTACATTCTGGGTATAATGTTCCCACAATGAAAGCCAAAAACACTAAGTTTCATTTATTATTTTCTAATTAAGATGGCTTAAGGCTTTAATAATAGTTTTTTGGTGGATCAAAAACTATTATATTTCAATTTAATAGGCTTCTTCTTATATTTCAGCTTAACTTTAAGTTGTTTCGGGGCTGCTTCTCCTTTTTCAGAGTCAGAGGTCTCAGAAAGTGTGGCTGAACTGCTTGAAGTATCTTGTGATTCATCGTCGCTTTTATCTTCTTCTTGAGTATTGTCGCGTTTCTTTTTTCCCTTTTTTCCCGGACTTTGTTGTTGTTCAAAAAAATCCTTGGCTTTCCGGGCAGAGTAAATTTTAGTTTGCTTATCTTTATAGCTGAATATGAGTCCTTCCGGAAATATCCATCTATAAAGAGTTGAATTAGCATGGAAGAAAGAAGTCTTTATATTGTCTTATTTGCTTTCTCACCTCAAATGGAATATCTTTTAAAAATTTCACTTCTTCATCTTTAATTCTCAAGGTTTTTCCAGCTGTCCCTTTTAAGACAGCATCTCTAGTTGATCTTTTGGAGAATTTAACAAATATTTCACCTGGTAGCTTATTTTTCTTGATGAAATCTGAATGTTCGGTATGTCAAGTCCATATTATTCTGTAGTGTTTCTTGTTTGAGATCAGTCATTGGAGCCAAAACTTCACTTAAAAGTTCTTTTAAATTTTCTCCTTTCTGTTCAGGAATAACTTGAAAACACAGTACATACATTGATCTATCCATTTGGAGCTGCAGTAGTTGACCTTTATCTAAAATTCTCTCTTTTTCTACTTCTTCCAATTTCGGTTTGATATCTTTTGTTTTTGTCTCAATTTTCTTGATGGCTTTTTCAGAATTATCTGCTCTCTTATCCATATGTGTTAGTTGTTTTTGAACTCCATTCAACTTGGAGTTGATGTTAGACATCTGCTCCAGCAGAGGGTGCAGTGCCATTGCCAACATATTGGGAAAGTCTGCACCTACTTCCAGTGTCTGTGAAGGAGTGAGAGTCATTGGTTGGACATTTCCTGTGAGAGACATTGTTTACTCAAGAAGAAAGGTTTTAGAATTAAAATGAAAGTTCTTCAATTAAGATGCGCTTTTGATTGTTTTCCACCTTTCTGTCTCCCGCACAGACTGCAGAGTCTCATGGTCAGTTATGCTTTTTCCCACTTCGGTTTAGCATCTAAGAACTGCTCACTTTTTGGGGGGGGGACCCCCAACTCCTCCCCAGCCCACCTCTTGTTTATAAGTTAATGCCATTCACCTTAGAGGCCAGCCGCTTAAACAGAGGGGTCGATTAACTCACTATTTGTCACTTTAAAGTTGTTGAAGGAACGTTTTCACGTGTGATTGCTTGCCTGCTTCATCTGGCTGCTTACTCTGGTCGCCATATTGGCTTCCCAATAGCAGGACGTCTCAGGGTAGGAGGGAACCTCAATTCCTCAGCCGTCGGAAGAGACTCACTTCAGCACCCCAGGCCACCAGACTCCTACAAGGACTCTGGGGGCCCCAGACCCATCTGGGACCCCTTCTGTCCGCGGAGACTCAGCATGATTCCATCAAAGCTCGATGGGATGCGTCCGACCCGGGAATCACCAAAACCGGAAGTCCATGTTGGCATATTTTGATTAAGTTTGTTTTCAAAGGTTGTTTAATGTTTTTGGTCGTTTGCCACCTTGGGGGTTTTAAATTGGGAGGAAAGGTAGTGTAAAAATAAATAACTAAAACTGGTAACTCAGTAGAACCTTCTGCCAATGGCAGAAGTCGAACCTTATTCTGGTCATCTCCTCAAAGGTTTTGGTACCCTCAACCCGAGCGTGTGGCATCTCTCCCTTGAGCACCATCTTTTCTAAGGCACAGCTGAGAAAGCACCTTCAGCTCCATGTAGAAGCAGCAACTGACCATTTGCCAAAAAAATAATAAAATAGCAGAATTCACTGCCACCGAACATTGTGATGGCTGTGAGCACACATAGCTTTAAAGCAGGGCATAAATATCTAAAACAAAAATGACTCCCTTTTGTCTGTGATCCAATGGGAGTCCCTCACTCAAGCACCCCAACACCCATTTTATTTATTTATTTCGGTTTTTATCCCACCCTCCCCTCAAGCCAACTCAGGGCGGGTTACAAACCACAAAGTAACTATATAATGAAGAACCATATTTCTCCTAAAAGACAACCCAAATACAAAACAGGGTGGATTTGGCCTAACAACGATGCTCTGTTTGAGCGGAACCCTTTTGCCAGTATTGTCAGCAGGGGAGGCGGAGATGGATTTGGATGTCCGCCACCTCATCCGAAGGCCTGAAGGAACAGCTCCATCTCCATCTTGCAGGCAAGCAAAGATCCTTTGTTTTTAAAATGCCATTGTTGAGGGAAGCTCCCTACAGCAAAGTCTCTTGACTATGACTGGAGGTCTCCCTAAGGAATTTTGGAAAGAGGAAGCAGCCTGAGTTTTGGAAAGAGGAAGCAGCCTAATGATTCAAGAGAACTTTCACAAAGAGACTCCTGAGCCCATCACAGCCATGGACACAAGCAATGGACCAAGTTTGCAGGACACAAATCAAGAAGCCCTCCACTTTCTCAACAATCAAATAAACTCATGTGGTAAGAACATTAGAGAGGGCCTTTTTGCTGTCAGCCCCACAAATATGAGACAACCTCCCCAGGGAGGTGTGCCTGGCCCCCTCACTTTTTATATTTAGGGGACAATTGACGATGGTTTTATTTTGGACAGTGCTTGCATACGTTTAGCAGCAGCTCAGAGCACTGCTTTTAAATCTTGGTTTCATGTTTTTAATCTGTTTTGTTCCATGTGCTTTATCTGTGTTTGTAAGTCACCTGGAGGTCTGTAAGGAAGAAAGGCAGATGCTTTATCTGTGTTTGTAAGCCACCTGGAGGTCTGTAAGGAAGAAAGGCAGATTATTAATGTTTGAAATAAATAATAGATATATAAATATCAACAAGTTCTTGAAAAAATTTGGAAATGGCTGCCTAAGGTGAAAGGCCAAAAAGAACAGGTTGTGACAATAGTTTCTGAAGCATATCCCTAGTGGCAATGGTGACATCACCAGAGACACTACAAAAGTCGCACAACTTTGAGGAGGCTCCCGGCAGCCATAACATCCAAGAAGACTGGTATAACACCCAACGCCCTCTCCCCCGCCTTTGGGGCAACCGAGCAGAGTTTTATTCAGCCACAGTTTTATACTCAAACTGATATCAGGCTGTTTCCACAGAGCCACAGGGGTTTTTTGTTCCACCTCAGAGCTATCCAGTTAGCTGACCGCTCTCTGCTAACTTCTCTTTCAACCTTCTCTCTCAACTGTCAGTTGTCCACAGTTATCTGTCACTCACTGAGAATTCCGAGCCAAAAGGCCCCCTCCCTTCTCCTCAGTCATGTGACTCAGCAGCTTCTTTATTTACCTGCTGCTGTCCACTAACCTTTAATTCCATCACAAACGGGTTTTATCAGCTCTCACCATTTCTGCATCTGCTGCAGGCCATACTTGTTTCCTCAGCCACTGAAATGTAACCCTGAGAGATAGGAAAGCCTTTCCTTTTCCTATGACCTCGAGGAGCTGCTCTGAGGAAGGCAAAAAGGAAAGGGCAGGCCAAGATCAACTTCCTCACAGGCCAAACTCTTCATCCTGCTTGGATGCTGCATCAAGCAGGGGGTTGGACGAGATGGCCTAGATGGCCCCTTCCAACTCTGTGATTCCATGATTCTATGAAGCTCTCTGGAGCATCTGACTTGCCATGGTCGGAAATAGGACACTGGACTAGATAGACTTTTGGTCTGAGCCAACATGACTACCAAGGCGAGCACTTTAAGTAATATTGTATGATTGTTCTAACTGGTTTTAAATGCTTTAAATGTTTTATGCTAACCGGCTATATTACGCCGGCAAATGTGAGCCGCCCTGAGCCCATCCGCAGGGAGGGCAGGCTATAAATATAACAAATAAATAAATAAATAAATGACTGCACTTCTGTTCTCACTGACACATTTCATCATATTTATTGATCTATGTTATTTGTAATCTGCCTTTGTCACAGAGACTCAACCGGAATTCAATTGCGAAGGTCAAAGCAAGGCAGTGTAAATCAGAACCATCAATAGGACGGGATATCCAATAAACCATGCAGTTGGATTAGGATTGCTGCAGGAATCTAGAAACAGAGCTGGAACAAAATAAAAGCATTAACATGTAGGGTTGCCGGGCCCAGGAGAAATTGGGAGGCTGGCCCTGGTGCTACGGTTGCCAGCTCTGGATTGGGATATACCTGGAGATTTGGGGGCCAGAGCCTGAGGACAGCGGGCTTTGGGGAGGGACTTCAATGGCATATTGGAGGGCACCTTCCAAAGCGGCCATTTTCTCCAGGTGAACCGATCACTGTCGCCTGGAGATCAGTTGCAATAGCAGGAGACTTCCAGCCACCACCTGAAGGCTGAAAACCTTCCCTGACGTTTGTGTGTTCACCTTACTTCCAGTGAAAGCTGGAAGTGGTATCTTTAGATACTCTGGCATTTACAAAAACACATAGTTTTACAATAAAGCTTTTGTGAATCACTGTCGCCTGGAGATCAGTTGTAAGAGCAGGAGACCTCCAGCCACCACCTGGCATTTACAAAAACACATGGTTTCACTATAAAGCTTTTGTGAATGCTACAGTGTCCCCTTCGTCGCCAATGTTCACCGGAAGTGACATCACTATGCCATCATGATACAAGCACCCATTCACCACCCCCCATTTCATCGAGTTGGCACCTGAGAGGCTGCCAGGGAAAGACTGCAGGGCTGGATCCAGGATGCTGCTGCTGGTTCTGGTCTTGATGCTGCTGCTGTTGCCCCATAATGTCGCCTGTGGCGTGCTGAAAGCAAAATGCCCATTGAAATTGATCAAGGATTTACATGCTCCGTGGAATTATTACAAGTCAGGAGACCACCTCGTCAGTGGGATCGTATCTCTGAAGTATACTTATCTGCATCCCGTCATCTTTGATGAGCCTCCCTGTATCAGAATTAAGCAGTAAGTAATTTTGGTGTTGGACTGAATGCATCTCCACTGGATTCAGGTTTTACAGTCTTTCACTGCTCCTGTCCTGGGCAGATCACGCTTTCTTCTGTCCTCATTCTTTCTTTCGGAAGGGAAGGTGGCATGGTATATAACCCAGTCTCACCAGATCTCAGAAACTAAGCAGGGTCGGTACTTGGATGGGAGAGACCACCAAGGAATTATCTGCATAGGAAGGCAACTGAAAGCCACCTCTGCTTTTCACTTGCCTTGAACGACCCTTGCTGGGGTTGCCATAATTTGGCTGCAACATGACTGCTCTTTACACACACATTCTTTCTTCTGCATAATAATCCAGGGCTGTGTGAGCAGCAAAACACCCCTTTCCCTGACAAAGGCCATGCCACAAATTCTAGCCTATTGAAATTCCTTTTGACCCCTTAAAGAATATCATTATTTTAGGTTTTCTGGGCAGAACATCAAACCTTCCTCCCCGCCCAACCCTCTTTGATTTTCAGTCATGAGACCAGGTATAGAACTTTTGAGTTCTGCTGAAATGCAAAATGTCACCTTCCCCTTGTGGACTCCTGCAAAACTACCTGTCAAGATGGCAAATGTTGCCGAAATTGTTACCATTAGTCCTTTGTCATTACAATTGTTCCCATCCTATTATTGTACATGCCACAGTTGTATGCATTATGAGTACAGTTCTAAGAATAAAATCCAGACAGTTTTATTTCCTGGGAAAGAAACAGAGGTTTAACTTGATGTTCTCCATGAATAAAAGATGAAAACGTGTTCCTTTCCTTTTTTTGGCAGTTCTTCATATACAAAGTATGGAGTCATCTTGTCCTTCCTCCTTGCCATTCAGGAGATCAATCAGAATCCCAGGATCTTGCCCAATGTCACCCTGGGATATGACATCTATGACAACTATTTCAAAGCCAGGTTGACTTACAATGGTGTTTTAGACCTGCTCTCTCCGGGGGAAGGGAATATTCCGAACTACCACTGCAGTGGTCAGAAGACACCTTTGGCTGTTCTTGAAGGGTCTGAGTCTGAAATCCCCATCGAGATTTCCAGTCTGCTGGGCATCTACAAAATCCCACTGGTATGAAGCGGGTGAGGGAGCATTATCCTAGGTTTTTTTTTAGTGTTCAAGTGTCTGAGCCCTGAATCCCTTAAGCACATTCTTGCAGGGTTTCGGGGCCTTCTGTCTTCCTAAGTTCTGGTGCACTGGTGCCGGGCATCAGAATGTGATACTGGAAGCAGACAATAGCCTTTCAGAGAGCTGAGAGAAGATATTTTGTTTTCTATTATTTGCAGAAGTGTGTGTGTAAAGATTTAGGGAATAAGCAATAGTATAGAGGGGATATAAAAAGGAGATGATGGATTATATAACATAACTGAATATGTTATGTGTTTGATGTAGTAGTTAAGTGCACGGGCTCTAATCTGGGAGAACCGGGTTTGATTCTCCACTCCTCCACTTGCAGCTGCTGGATGACCTTGGGCAAGCCATAGTTCTTTCAGGGCTGTCCTTGAAAGAACAGTTCTCGAAAGAGCTCTCTCAGCCCCACCTACTTCACAGGGTGTTTGTTGTGAGGAGGGGAAGGGAAAGGAGTTTGTAAGCCGCTCTGGGACTCCAAGTGAAGGGTGGGGTATAAATCCAGTCTCCGGTGAGAGAGTATTATCCTAGGGTTTTTTAGTGTTCAAGTGTCTGAGCCCTGAATCCCTTAAGCACATTCTTGCTGGGTTTGGGGGCCTTTGGTCGTCCTAAATTCTGGTGCACTGGTGCCGGGCATCAAACTATGATGCGGGAAGCAGACAATAGCCTTTCAGAGAGCTGAGAGAAGATATTTTGTTTTCTATTATTTGCAGAAGTGTGTGTGTAAAGATTTAGGGAATAAGCAATAGTATAGAGGGGATATAAAAAGGAGATGATGGATTATATAACATAACTGAATATGTTATGTGTTTGATGTAGTGGTTAAGTGCACAGGCTCTAATCTGGGAGAACCGGGTTTGATTCTCCACTCCTCCACTTGCAGCTGCTGGATGACCTTGGGCAAGCCATAGTTCTTTCAGGGCTGTCCTTGCAAGAACAGTTCTCGAAAGAGCTCTCTCAGCCCCACCTACCTCACAGGGTGTTTGTTGTGGGGAAGGGAAGGGAAAGGAGTTTGTAAGCCGCTCTGGAACTCCAAGCGAAGGGTGGGGTATAAATCCAGTCTCCTCCTCCTCCTCTCTTCTTCTTCTTCTTCTTCTTCTTCTTCTTCTTCTTCTTCTTCTTCTTCTTCTTCTTCTTCTTCTTCTTCTTCTTCTTCTTCTTCTTCTTCCTCTTCTTCCTCTTCTCCTATAATTATATATTACAGAACAAATTTTGAGTCCAGTGGCACCTTTACGACCAACAAGGTTTTATTCAAAGTGTAAGCTTTTGTGTGCAAAGCATACTTCTTTAGACAAATGGAACAAAGTCTCCTCAAGGGTTATTTACAGGGAAAAAGAGGGTGGTGGGCAGCTGTTAGGAGAGGCCACTCAGAGCCAAGATGCATATGGAGAGCTGGAATTGGATCAGGTGGCCGGTAAGATCAATAGATAGCAGCAAAATAGCATGTAAATGTAAGAGCTAAGAAAAAGATGTGAGAATGAAGTTAGAGTCCAGCAGTACCCCAAGAAAACCCAAGACCAACCCTGTGTACGTGAAAGAACAGAGACACAGCAGTGCACACTTCTTCACATACATTGAAACAGATTTCCTCCAATATTACATGCAGGTGGGGGAGCTAGTTGCCAGGAAGAGCTGTTTAGAGTCAAGATGCATAAGTAACTGAACAATAAATATAGCTAGGATTGGAATAACACATGTAGGAGGACATGTAAATAGCAGCAAGTTGGCATACAGATAATAAAGGAGTTAACAGCAGATGTGAGAACCAAGTTTGAGTCCAGTGGCCTCTATAAGACTGACAAAGTTTAATTTCTATAAGTGAGAACCCAATGACTTAGCGTGTGTAGAGAGATCAGAAGCAAATATCTCTGTTGAGCCCTGGGGGTTCCATTGTCCTGAGTGTTGTAATAACTTGTAATCAATGTTCCCTTTAAGATGTGGAGTCTTGTGAGCAAAAATTCTACCTTGTGAGCTGCTTGCATTGAAGTGGTGAGCGAGCGATTTGGCTGCTGCATAAATTAGTTTGCTCTGGAGCCACCCCTTCCTGAGCTGAGACCAAAATGTGTGAGCTGGAGGCTAAAAAACTGTGAGCTAGCTCACACTAACTCAGCTTAGAGGGAACACTGCTTGTAATTTAAAAATCTTCCGTTCCAGTCTGTTTCTGAAATTCCTTTGCAATAAACTGCTACTTTGAAGTTGCCCATTGAATGTCCTGGAAGTAGCTCTCCTTTCGTGAACCACAAAATTCCTGTGCAAAAGGGGAGGGGAGTTTCCTTCACCCTTCTTAAGCTGAGGCTCGCTCACCCCCTTGCATCCAGTGGAGTTCCATGGGCTCTGATTGGCTGATACTCACTTGGGTTTGCATGAAGCCAAAATCACAGGGATTTGTTCTGAGCCCTGGAGGAAAGGCAGGATTTATAAGGACTATTGCCACTCTCACTCCTGCAGAACTATTTTTCCATGAGAGATTCATTCTGTCACGTCTTTTCTGGTGTATGGCTTGGGTAAGTCCATCTTTGTTACATGCTGCTAAGTTGCCCTGAGTCTTGTGAGAGGATGGTGCTGGGTAAGTCCATCTAAGTTGCCTTGGCCACTCCCAGGAGAATCTCTCTCTCTCTCATGCTTGTTAGCAGCTCTTATCTTCAAAGCCTGGGTTGTTTCTTCCCACCAGTGGTCTTACAGGATGGGGGCTGTCCTGGGGCACCGGTTGGCTGATGGGCGCAAGGTCCCCATCGCAACCTTGTCACAAACCTTGTCGGCGGCAGAGCAGAATTACGCTCAAATTGATAAGAAGGCTCTCGCAACTGTTGCAGGGGTGGAAAAGTTTCATGATTACTTGTATGGCCGGCCTTTCACGGTAGTCACGGACCACAAGCCCCTCTTAGGACTCCTCGCCCCCGACTGCCAGACCCCACAAATGCTATCTCCCAGGGTGCTGCGCTGGTTGATCTTCCTGCTGGGGTATCAATACTCGCTCGTCCACCGCCCCGGTAAGGTGATGGGCCACGCCCACGCCCTGAGTTGCCTCCTGTTGCCATCCTCCAATCCAGACCCCGCCCTGGCTCATCACCACATTGCCTTACTGGAGGCCCTGCAAGATCGGCTAGTACAGGTGGCGGAGGTGTTACACCACACTGCCCGGCATTGCATCCTCTCCCGGGTCTTGGACTGGGCGGGGAGGGGGTGGCCCGCGGGCCAGGTGGGGCCATAGTTCACGGCTTTCTCATTACACAGGGAAGAGCTGCCCTCCTACAAAGGGTGCCTGCTGTGGGGCAGCTGGGTGGTGATCCCCGCTCCTTTACAAAAATGTGTACTCGCCACTCTGCACGAGACCCAACCCAGGATCATCAGGATGAAAGCATTAGCATGAAGCCACGTGTGGTAGCCGGGGTTAGACAGTGACATTGAGGACAAGGTAGAGCGCTGTCAGAAATGTCAGGAGTCACGACCCGAGCCTCCAAAAGCCCCAGTGCGACCATGGGAGTCATCAAACAAACCCTGGGCAAGGTTACACTTGGACTTTGCAGGACCATTCCAGGGGTACATTTTCTTCATATTAGTAGACACATACACTAAATGGTTAGAAGTAGTTTCAGTGCCCTCCACTTTCTCCTGCTCTGCCATCCACACAATGTGGTGGATTTTTAGAGCCCAAGGTATTCCCGACTCCTTGGTCACGGACAATGGTACAGCTTTTACCTCCGCCGAATTCCTAGAGTTTACACAATACTACGGTATAAGGCACATCCGCTCTGCCCCATTCCACCCGGCAACAAACGGCCAGGCAGAGCGAATGGTCAGAACCACAAAGGAGGCCCTACACCACACGGACCCCAGGGACTGGGACCACAAGCTGGCCACTTTCCTATTCAGCCAAGGCACAGCCCCCCACACCACGACCGGCCGCAGTCCTGCCAAACATCTCCTAGGGCGGTGCCTGATGACGCGGCTGGATCGCCTCCACCCAGACAGGGCACCGGAACACAGCACGGACCCCGAAGAGCAGGAGACCCCACAAGGATTTTTTCCAGGGGATCCGGTGTATGCACAGAGCTACGCAAGGGGCCCAGCATGGATTCCTGCTAGGGTCATCCGGGTGACAGGGCCGCTTTCATACGAGGTCTCCAGCAAAGACAGGCAACTACTGAAGCAGCACATCAATCAGGTGCGCTGCCGCATACTCCCAGCAGAACCAGATGACAGCGACGGTGAGGGCCCTGACCTCAGAGAACCCGAGGTACCAACCCCCTCACAGCTGGGCCCCCCGGAGATGGATGACAATGCCTCTGTGGAACCACCCAGAAGCCAGGAACCAAGCAGCACACCCATCCCGTTCGAGCACCTGGGAGTGGGAGCATCGCCCCAGGCACTGGCCAGAGCAACCCCAGACAACACGACCCCAGCTCCGGAAGTTTTCCGCTCCACCAGAGAGCAAAAGAAGTCCACGTATCTAAGAGACTACGTCTGCTAGGGTAATCCGGACCAAGGGGGGAGAGGTGCTGTGTATCGAGTATGACTGTGCACACGGTCAGGTTCGCATGTGGCCATGCGAAGGGCCCAAGCTTTGCTCATAGAGACAATAGCCCGAGCAAGTTCTAGCACACACCTATCAGAGGGCTAGGATCCGAAAAGGGACCTATGGGACTCGAGTGCACTGTAAATAGCATATCACGGGTGTGGGTGTGTGTTAGGGTGTGGTTTAAGACGGGGATATAAACCAGCATCTCTCAGCATCTCAAGTTATCCTGTAACCTAATAAAGTATGAGCTGAAATCACTCCTCAGTGCATCAGCCTCAGTATTTTATAGTTAGATATCACCTGAAGAGCTTTCCACTATTCCCTTTGCTGTTGTGGAGCCAACATAAAGATGAATGGTCAGTGCTGAGAGTGAAATGTCTGCTTCCTATATAAGGCCTGAGTTTCCCCAAGCCCCAGACTATGGACAGATGTTTCTTTCTCCACTGCTGGCAATTCTTGTTTGTTTGGTTTGGGTACTGGCCGTTTTCAAATCACACTGACAGTTTTTCTTTTGGGCCTCATCAGTCTTCCCACGAGGTGACCCAGATACTGTACCTGTTCTTTTTGTGTTTGTGTAAGCAAGGAGGCTAAAGGAACCTCTTTCCACTCACTTGAATCAGAGATTCCTCCCCCTTCTTCTAGCTGTACCTCTCTTAAACTTTCCTTGCATACACTTAATACCAATTGACTTCAATCAAAATAGGGTTTGAGCATGTTTACAAGTATGCCTTAAGGATCTGTCCTGGGACCTGTTTTGCTGTATCTGTGAAAGCTTCTGTCATGGCTCAGGTGGGGTGTCACCTGATGCTGCCACCACTATGGATTTAGGTTCCATTGAGAAGGCCCAGAGCACCCTCCCAAGACCTTCAGACCTCTGTTTTGGCCGAATAATAGGTGTGAGGAGGACCAGGCAGAGTAAACAATGAAAATAGTTTATTTTATAGGAGGTCAAACAAACAAGGTGCAGAATAATAACAGTAAGTGGGTGAAAAGAAAAGAAATGCCCTAAAGTGTCACTATCTCAAGTGGCCTTAAACTACTCACCCTTCCCTCAGGATGAGGGTTTCTTCCACACAGCAGCCTTTCCTTCTGGGCCCTGTTTCCTGGGGAGAAGAACAGCTTTTCCTCTCGCACCAGTTCTTTTATTCCCCAGCCCTCTTCTTCCCTATTGGTCAAAATCGGCACCAAAACTTCCCAAGACCTTCTGGGGTTTGTAGGCCCAGCATCTCCTACTGCTAGCCAGGCTCCCTGGGCCTAGTAGGCCACTGGTGGCACAGCCCAGATCATGACAGCTTCATTCCAAATACTGGGCACCCTTGTTCAAATTCACATAGACAGTGCAGGGTGTGCAAAATGTAAACCAAGCACAGAAGCACTCCTTCCCTGCACCCAATAACACACCAAATTGTCCTCACTTTACATGGGCTTCTTTTCAACACGAAGAATGGGATTTTGCTCCACTCTCTTCCTTTGCTTTCTAGGTCAGTTATGGGTTTGTTCCTCACATTCTTAATGATCCAGCTGAGTACCCCTTTCTCCACCAAATGATTCCAAAAGAGGAGAACCAATACCTGGGGATTGTCAAACTGCTCCTGCGTTTCCAATGGACATGGATCGGTCTCATTGCAGTAAATACTGACAATGGAGAACAGTTCATGAGAATCTTCCCCCCACTGGCCAGCAAGAGTGGCGTTTGTGTTGCATTCTCATTGAGCTTCCCGGTAACAGCCCTACCACAAGATATAGTGAAAAGATTCTTGTCCTCTGATGCATTTCACTTGTGGAGAAAAGTCAATGTATTGGTTTATTATGGGGAGCCACAGGCTTTTCTAATTATACCTGAGCGTCTACAGGTAACAGCTGAAGATCTAATAAAGCCCCCCGTAGGGAAAATATGGATCACAACAGCTTTCTGGGACCTCACCCTGTATTTACCCGCTAGGTTTTTATGTTCTGATGGCATACATGGATTTGTTTCTTTTTCCATCCGGACAAACAAAAGGATAAAACATGACAATTACAGAGCAGTTTCCTCTGCTATCCGACAATTTGGGAAGGAAGCATTTGATTGTTTCTATTCAAAGACTTCCTTGTCAGTTAAAGGCCAAGTCAGATGCAGCGAGAGAGAAAACCTGGGGACCATTTCTCAGGATGTGAAGGAAACGATCCACTCTCTAGACAGCTTCAGTTCTTTCAATGCTATCTTCACTGTGGCGCGAGCCTTACATGCCGCATACTCATCAGGATCCAAGCAGACATTAGCCAGGGACAGGATGGGTCTCCAGAGGGTACAGCCATGGCAGGTATTCCTTTCCCTTCTTAAACTGCTTAACTGAACATTAAGTGTTGGTTAATTCTGTTATCCGGCATTCTGATGTTGATATGGGTCCTTTCTGCATTTGCCCGCCACTCTGGATTTTCTCAGTGTTCGAGTCAAGGTAATTTAAGTCCACGGCAAAACAGCATCCAAGTAACCCAGGGCAGAAGCAGGCTGAAACTGGGCCGACCACTGAAGGGAGGTAATGTAATGCAGAATGTGGGGAAAACCCAGAATAAAATGAAGGTTGAACTCGATTTTAGTGCAGAATGGGGGGAAAACCTGGATTTAAAAGAAGGTTGAATTAGATTTTAGTGCAGAATTGCTTGGAGGACACCGCAGTGAACATGGATTGAAAAGAGAGTGCAGAAAGGGCCATGGTTTCAGAGGTAGCCATGTCTCCCAGCACAGACTCCTCCTCTTCTTAAACCTGTTATGGCAAAGAGGTTGCCCTTTCACCAGCAGCCCCCTGGATGCGGAGTCCTGTGAAAGACGTCCCTTTTGGGGGAGCTCTAACAGGCCACGATTCAAGGGCGATCAGACAAAATAAATAACTGTGACGAAAAACCTGAATTATATTCAATGTTGAATAAATTTATTGATTCTAAATATAACAAATTAAATAAAGAATTGTCATATACAAAGTCCCACACAAATTCCTAATGTTATAAAGCCATCAATGTCCTCTTCTGTGTGCATAAGCTACTTGCCAAATCCAATTCCACTCGCAAGATCCGACTGACAGGCGGATGGCTTGAACCTGTTTCTGTGCTCACCCTTTATGAAAGCTGGAGCCGCTTTAACGCCATCGATCGTATAGTTGACGCAATGACATCATGAAAGACATTTCAGGCAATTCTCAACATAGGAACGGAAAGCCTCGCGAATACAATTCAATTAGAGACAACTTTCACAAATGATAGGCTTGTCTCTATTAAGCCTTTTTAAGATTGGCAAGCCGACCTTGGCAAGTGGTTTATGCACACTGAAGTCGGGTCTTGGGAAGTAATGTAATTGTGCATTGAATAACAGCAGCTAGGATAGTACATGAGCAGTACTGGAGGGAAATGTTACACCTACCACGGAAGAATGGATCACAAAATGTAAGAAAATGTTTATGGCTATTAGACTGCTTGAAAATAATGACACATCTCGGCAGGAGGGCAGGATATAAACCGAATAAAATAAATAAATACATCTCAACTGTACAACTCCCCCCCAATCTGTTGGACACGAATAGCCTTTCTCTGCTCTCGCATTTGTTTGTCCCCCTAATGATCTATAATATCCTTTCTTCGTTTTGTTTTTCAGTGTGTAAAAAAATGTTTTTTCAAATGAAATAAGATTTTCTAGGGCATCTTCCAAAAGTGTTATTACTTATATGTCAGGTGTGACCTTCCCCAACCCTACCCCATAAATTTCCTGGGGATTCCCCACACAGTCCAGGCAGTTCTAATGAGAGCTGTTTTCAGTTCCCATCTTCAGCAGTGTAGTAGAAAGAGAGACTTTTATGTGAAGTTATGTCACTCTAAATGGGCAAAACTTTCAGAACGATTGTCTTCTTCCAGTAGATGAAGTCAGTTTGGTTTCACCGGCCCTCCTCCAAGGTTGTGTTTGTTTGCAGGTCTGTGTGTTCTTAGCATATTCTTAAATGTTTATATATACATTTTTAATGTTGTGTTAATGTTTTAAAATGTTTCAGTACTTTGACATTCACTCCCTTGCTGACCTTGTTTGGTTGAAAAGGTGGCATATAAATGTTTTAAATAATTTTTAAAAAACAACCATTAGAGCTCCAAATGAACTGGGTTGAGCTACTGCTCTTAGCTCCTTGCTTCTAAATGCCTGATTTTTCTCTTTCATTCCAGTTTCACACTTTCCTAAGGAACATCCCTCTATACAACACATCTATGAGTGAAACATACTGGGATGTGAATGGGGATGTCGGCATGGATTTTGATATCGTGACATGGATGGGATTCTCCAATAGGTCTGTTTTTGGAGTGAAAGTGGGGAGTGTGGGGAGTCAGGCATCCCCAGACCTAAAGCTCACCATCGATGAGAATGCTCTTGTGTTCCCCATGAGGTTAAACCAGGTGCAGAAATCTACTGGTCCCTTTAATCCCATTTATTTATTTGTTTGCTTGTTTGTTTGTTATTCAAATTTTTGCCCCGCCCGCCCAGCCGAAGCTGGTTCAAGGCGGCTTACTTAAAGACAGGTAATTGAATTAAAACATAAATTGCCATTAAAACAATTCTAAAATCATACTAAAGTGCTAGTTGCTAATATTCATACAACAGTAGCAGCCAATAACCACTGTACAAAGTACTTATCACACAGTCAGCTCTTAGTGTTTGTTTGGGATGTCCTTGCAGGGCATATTTATTTAATTTAGAACTAATAATTAAGATCTAATAATCTGTAGGTTACTATGTACCAAAACAAAAATGGATGAATTTCTTTTATGCACCACCTTTCTGTATAAATAGTATTAACATCCAGTCCAACACTCTGTGTCACACAGTGGCCAAAAATACCAGGTGCCATCAGGAGGTCCAGCAGTGGGGCCAGGAGAATAGAAGCCCTCCCACTGTTGACCCACACACACACCAAGAAAACAGAGCATCACTTTCCCCAGATCGAGAGTTCCTATCTATACCTTAAGAACATAAGAGAAGCCAATGTTGGATCAGGCCAATGGCCCATCCAGTCCAACACTCTGTCACACAGTGGCCAAAAATACCAGGTGCCATCAGGAGGTCCAGCAATGGGGCCAGGACACTAGGAGCCCTCTCACTGTTGCCCCCATCCCCAAGCACCAAGAAGACAGAGCATCACTTGCCCCAGACTGAGAGTTCCTATCTATACCTTAAGAACATAAGAGAAGCCAATGTTGGGTCAGGCGAATGGCCCATCCAGTCCAACACTGTGTCACACAGTGGCCAAAAATACCAGGTGCCATCAGGAGGTCCACCAGTGGGGCCGGGACATTCAAGGCAACTCCTGGTTTTCAATAGGATTCAAGGCAACTCCTGGTTCTCACTCATTTAATAAAACTCATAAAACAGAAAACATGAATGGAGTAATAGCTCCAGTTTTAACTTTAAACCATTGTTCAGGAGGCCAAAGGCCTGAGAGTTTGGTGTTAGGTTTTTATGAAAATCTGCAAACATGCATTTCTTCACTGGCTCTAGCTAACTTAACGGTTTTCAGCCTTGAGAAGAATAACTGATACATCAAGGGCTTTATGCCCAGAATACTTCGCAGAACAAATGGAACAATTATTCCATTTGCAATTATTCCATTTGCAAATAACCTTCGCTTATTATTTAATTCTGGTTTTGCATAGTTTAAAACATCTTCATCATGTTACATGTTAATTTGCTCTTCAGCCCGTCTGTACGTTTGAACCTTACCTCCTATTCCATTGTATTTGAAAAAAACTGTGTGCACATGAAAGGTCATACCTTGCATAAACCTTTGTTGGTCTTAAAGGTGCCACTGGACTCTAAATTTGTTCTACTGCTTCAGACCAACACAGCTGACTACCTGGATCAATTTTCAACAATTATTCTTTGGAATGCTAAGAGATATCTAACATCATGCCCTTGGTTTTAAAAAGTCCCATAAGGCTCATTTTTAAAAGTTTATAAAAAGTAAAGGTTCCCTTGCTCGAAAGCCAGTCGAGTCCAACTCTAGGGTTGTGGTGCTCATCTCCGTTTCAAAGCCGAAGAGCCAGCGCTGTCCGAAGACGTTTCCGTGGTCATGTGGCCGGCATGACTAAACACCAAGGTGCACAGAACGCTGTTACCTTCCCACCAAAGTGGTCCCTATTTATCTACTTGCAATTTCTTGCTTTCGAACTGCTAGGTTGGCAGGAGCTGGAACTAGAGACGGGAGCTCACTCCGTCATGTGGCAACTCGGGTCTTGAACTGCTGAACTACTGACCTTCCACAGCCCACAGTTCAGCGTCTTAACCACTTGAGCCACCGCAGCTCCTTATAAAAGTTAGCCACACCTTAACTCCCCCCCAAATCTCTTCAGCAATGGGACAATTGCATAGAAATTAGTCCTATAATAATACTGGTGTTAAAACCAGGATGACACCATTGGCATACAGACTTGAAAGCTGTGTTTCCTAGTGAGTTCCCTGGACTCTTGATCAGATAAGACATGCCTCTTGTTCTCATAACAGCCCTGGCCAATCGAAACTGAAAACTTCAAGTTGTGTCCCAGTTACAACCACACCTGAAGATCACTGTGTGTCCAGTGTAGATACAATGGATGATAGCTCCTTAGAATACCTCGTGGTTAATGCCAAGATGTCCTGAAAAAAGAGGGGAACAATTCTTGGAATAATCTGCTCAGATCTCATAAGGCAGCATTTCTAAACAACCAGCTCTCACCTTGTGTACAACAAACAACAGAAAGGCATACTCCCACCTTTCCCCCTGTATAAAAATGAAGGCCTGGCTCACCTTCTTTCCACATGCAGGAGGCAAGATTCTCCTGTCCGCTACAGCTGATGACATAAAAGGTTTAACATCTCTATAGTCCGATATCTGCAAGTAATGGGGCAAAGAGCACTTTGGATTTCGCCCTACAGCTCGCGCCTCAGTCCAAGCACCTGTTTCAATAGGCCAGGTACGTTCATGTCAGCAGGGCCTTCTTCAGGTGCCAGCCTATAAATGGGCAAAATCTACCACTGCCTGTACACGTGGCCTTCTCTGTTGTGGCCGTCCCCGCCTTGTGGAATGGTCTGCCTGATGAGGTCAGGAAGGCTCCCACTCTCCTGGTTTTCCACAAACTACGCAAGACTGGGAGGGGGAGAAACAAAAATAGAATAAATTTATTTATTTTATTCAATTTATACCCCACCCCACCCACCCCGCCAAGGCAGGCTCAGGGCGGCTTCCATAAAGTGCATATATAAATACAATTAAATCCATCATAAAAACAACCAAAAACCATAAACAAATATGCTAATGAGTTATGCTAATGAGCCCCTGCACCTCTTCTTCTGCGAAATGATCCCTGATTACAACTTTAGTCCAAAATCAGACCGACAGAAATTTATCACCTTTCTGTATCAGCTTATTATCTTTGCCTTTTAATCTTCAACACCATAAATCATCAGTTCATTTCTTTCTTTTTCACGCAAGAAGTCTCTTATGTTCTTATGTAATTCAAGAGGGCTTTTCTAATCAGGCAATCGGGTAGCACAGTACAAGATGCTTCACAAAGTGGCTTGGATAAATAATTAGGGACGGTGGTCTATACTACTGTGCATAGTTTGCTGTAAATTGGATCTTGTTATGTAATTGTTATGTAATGTAAGAGGCCATGTTAAAACTTATGCTTTCACTTATGAGAGCCAGTTAGGTGTAGTGGTTTAGTGCTTGGACTGTAATCTGGGAGAACCGGGTTTGATTCCCCCCTCCTCCTCTTGCACCTGGCTGGATGACCTTGGGCAAGCCGTAGTTCTGACACAGCTGTCCTTGAAAAAGAGCAGTTTCTGTCAAGAGCTCTCTCAGCCCCACCCACCTCACAGGGTGTCTGTTGTGGTGAGGGGAAGGGAAAGGAGTTTGTAAGCTGCCCTGAGACTCCCTTGGGTAGTGAAGGGCGGGATATAAATCCAATCTCTTCTCTTCTTCAATTCAGGTCAGTTTTTTAGACATCTGGTTAGTTCTGCAACCCAAGTCCCATTTAATTGTTTATTGAGGTCCCATCTTGTTGATTGTATCGACTCACTCTGTGTAATCCGCCTTGAATCCCAGTGAGAAAGGTGGACCAGAAATAATATAAACAAATACATACAAATAAATACGCCAGATAAAATTATGTGATTAATTATTGATAATACTTACCTTCTAATTTGTTTGTCAATGTCCTGACCTGGTGTTTTCCCCCCTCCTTTTCTTTGTCTCTTTTTCTTTTTTGGTGACTTTCTGGTTAGCCTGTGCCCCATTCCAGGTGTACTGAGAACTGTCTGCCTGGAAACTCCAAGAAGAGACAGGAAGGAAAAGCATTTTGCTGCTATGATTGTGTTCTGTGCCCAGAAGGGACAATTTCTACACACAAAGGTGGGTAAGGCCAAAGAAATAACATTGCAAGGCAGGGGAGGAAATGCACCACAACTAACGGTGTTCCTACTAGCACCTCTAAGTGTCCGGAAAATGAATGGGGTTCAACACTTAGCAGAATCATATAAAAGAAAATAATCATCTTCATAAATGATTTGGATGAAGGAATAGAGGGAGTGCTTATTAAATCTGCTGATGATACTATATTGGAAGGGTGGCAAATACAGTAGAAGACAGATTTAGGATACAGGATGATCTTGACAGGTTGGAAAACTGGGCTAAAACGAATAAATTGAATTCTAACAGGGATAAATCTAAAGTTCTGCATTTAGGAAGGAAAAATCAAATGCTTAATTATAGGATGGTGCCTGTGATATAGGTATGTATGAAAAGGATCTAGGGGTCTCAGTAGACCATATGCTGAACGTGAGTCAGCAGTCTAATGCCATAGCTAAAAAGGCAAATACAATTTTGGGCTGTATCAACAGATTGTGTGAAGTATCGCATTACTCTGCTCTTGTTAGACCTCACTTAGAGTATTGTGGAACGTGTCCAGAAGAGGGCAACAAAAATGGTGATGGGTCTGGAGATGAAGTCTTATGAGGAAAAGTTGAAGGAGCTGGGTATGCTTAGCCTGGAGATGACTGAGAAGTGATATGAAAACCATCTTCAAGTCTTTGAAGGGGCTGTCATATAGTGGATGGTGCAGAGTTGCTTTCCATTTGCCCAGAAGGCCGGACCAGAACCAATGGGTTGAAATTAAATCAAAAAAGTTTTCGACTAAACATTAGTAAGAACTTCTTAACAGTTAAAGCAGTTCCTCGGTGGAACAGGCTTCCTTGGGAGGTGGTGGGCTCTCCTTCTTTGGAGGCTTTTAAGCAGAGGCTAGATGGCCATCTGACAGCGATGCTGATTCTGTGAACTTAGGCAGATGTTGAGAGGGAGGGCAGGAAGGGTTGCATCAATGCTTAGTTCTCATGGCCCTTCCTTACATGCCCAGGGAAATGCCAATCACCACTTTGGGGTCATGAAGCAATTATTCTCCAGGCCAGTTTGGCCAGGGATCCTGGAGGGTTTTGGGTTTTTTTGCTATTTTCTGGGAATGGAGGGGTCACTGGGGGTCACTGGGTGTGTGTGGGAGGAGGTATTTGCGAATTTCCTGCATTGTGCAGGGGGTTGTACTAGATGAACCTGGAGGTTCCTTCCAACTCTATGATTCTATGATTTTATGTATCAGTGCCTGAAGTATCTACTGAAAGTATCTACTGGAAAAATTTAAGACCCTCTCCATGTTAGAGTAGAGAGCACTAAGATAAAAACAAACAAACAATGGTATGGAAATATCCAGTAGCTTCATATGTGGTTCCTGTATTTTGTAAGAACTTTTCAAATTTACGCTTTCCCAGTATCCTAGACTTCTTAGGCTGCATGCAAACAAAAGGTTATACCCAGAATTAAACTTTGTTGACCTTAAGGGTGCCACCGGACTCAAACTTAGTTCTAATATTTCTTAAATATTAGCAATGTGACCCACCCACCCCATTTTCAATTAAAATGGTTGTAGATGTCCAGATTCTCTCTTCCTCCCCTTATGCTTTTGTTGTTCAGTCGCACAGTCAAGTCCAACTCTTCGTGACCCCATGGACCACATCGCCCATTAAGCTACCACACACCAAAATGCACATGGTAATTCATCCACCTCTGATAGGAGCCTCTGTGCTCTCACATGCTCAAAAATTATGCTAAGACTGTTCAAAAACAAGAGTCAGGTCTATGACAGTAGCTGATTCTATAGAGCAGCGGTTCTCAACCTGTGGGTCATGACTCCTTTGGTGGTCGAACGACCCTTTCACAGGGGTCACCTAAGACCATCAGAAAACACAAATTTTCGATGGTCTTATGATAGCAATGAAAACAATTTTATGATTGGGGCAGTGTTCCCTCTAAGCTGAGTTAGTGTGAGCTAGCTCACAGTTTTTTAGCCTCCAGCTCACACGTTTTTGTCTTAGCTCAGGAAGGATGGCTCCAGAGCAAACTAATTTATCCAGTAGCCAAATAGATTGCTCACAACTTTAATGCCAGCAGCTCACAAAGTAGAATTTTTGCTCACAAGACTCCACAGCTCAGAGGGAACATTGGTTGGGGGTCACCACAACAAGAGGAACTGCATTAGGAAGATTGAGAGCCATTGCTATAGAAGGACACTATTCCATCCATTCCCCACAAGGAGGATAGTCTCTGTTCCGGTTCTTAAAAAGATAAGAGGGCTCTGCTGTCATCTTTGATGAGGGCACAAGAAGGAACTTGGCCTCAACACTCACTTCCATCTGCATATTCTTGGGCCCTGATCTCTCTGATAAGAACATAAGAAGAGGCTTCCTGGATCAGACCAAAGGTCAATACAGCTCCTCACTCTCTCACATCGGCTATCCACAGAGCCAAACCCAAATGGTATTCAGAGGTAGAATGTTTGCAGATACATGGTATCATGCCCAGCAATGTGTTTCATTTAATATTTTAGAACACAGATTACTGTAGGTATAAGGCAGATATTCCTAACACTGAAGTCGCTCATGTTCTTTCCAGATGCAGAGCATTGTGACAAATGCCCAGAAGATCAGTATCCAAACAAGGGTCGAACTCAATGTGTCCTGAAGACTACAACCTTTCTGTCTTATGAAGAACCTTTGGGGATCAGCTTAGCTTTCTTTCCTCTGTTCTTGTCCCTGATCAATGGTTTTGTTTTAGGACTCTTTATTAAATTCCTAGACACTCCTGTAGTCAAGGCCAACAACCGGGACCTCTCCTTCATTCTCCTTGTCTCCCTTCTGCTTTCCTTTTTGTCCTCTTTTCTGTTCATTGGCCAGCCAACAAAGGTGACCTGCCTTCTCCGACAAACCACCTTCAGCATCATCTTCTCGGCTGCCGTCTCTTCTGTGTTGGCCAAAACCATCACTGTGGTGGTGGCCTTCATGGCCACCAAGCCAGGGAACAGGATGAGGAAGTGGCTGGGGAAGAGCTTGGCGAACTCTGTCATCATTTTGTGTTCCACTGTTCAGATTGTCCTCTGTACCCTCTGGCTGGGAATGTCTCCCCCCTACCCAGAGTCTGACATGCACTCCCAGCCTGGACAGATCACACTGCAATGCAACGAAGGGTCTCTCACCATGTTTTATGGCACCCTGGCGTACATGGGCTTTCTGGCTGCCATCTCTTTCATGGTTGCCTTCCTAGCCAGGAAGCTGCCTGAGGCCTTCAATGAAGCCAAGCTGATCACCTTCAGCATGCTGGTGTTTTGTAGTGTTTGGGTCTCTTTTGTGCCCACTTACATGAGCACAAAGGGGAAATACACGGTAGCCATGCAGGTCTTCTCTATCTTAACCTCCAGTGCTGGCTTGCTGGGTTTTATCTTCCTTCCCAAATGCTACATTATCATAATGAGGCCTGATCTGAATACCAAAGAGCATATAATGACAAAAGTGAACCAATTAAATTGAATGTGAATTGGAGGGGTACCTTTCTATGATTTTTTTACATGCAACCATAACTCTGGTAGAATGCCTCATACCTTGGCTGGCTGAGTACCCTACCTGTTATAATGACAAGAAAAAGAATCCTGCTATCTATCCCCCAGTTAGTTTGCTTTCTGTGATATTGAAGTTGCACGCCAACTGATTTGGAGAATGCTTGCAGCTTGTTTTCAACCCCTATTTGTAGATTCCAAAACTCAACACTCAGTAGAAACGATCACAATCTGTCAAGTGTTCATTTCCTCAGATATTTCTATTATTAATAACATTAAGTCTAATGAACATTTGTTCACAATGGAGATACAGTTGGAACAAAAATCATAATTGTCCCCAAACTTAGCAGGAGCTTTTTGTATAGAAAGACCCCTGGGTATGCAGTTATTTTTTACATAATCAGTTAACGAGACACCATATATATATATTCG
The DNA here is from genome assembly GCF_001447785.1 of Gekko japonicus. Classification (NCBI taxonomy): domain Eukaryota; kingdom Metazoa; phylum Chordata; class Lepidosauria; order Squamata; family Gekkonidae; genus Gekko; species Gekko japonicus. Next base: position 119,745 of record NW_015174939.1, read on the forward strand.
TCTTTTTGTGCTTTAGAATGAGAAACTGTGTCCAATCCGTTTTCTTATCACATTGAGAGCCTAACATAGTGGGTAATTTAGACATAATTCATTCCCTATCACCTTCTGTGTAGGCAAAAACACCTTTATATTCAGTCACGTTCCCAGTAGCAATTAGCAAGACAAAAATAGACCACGGTAACTGACCAGGCGGGCAAACAAAAGAAAAACATACCCTAAGGTAGACTCCAGACAGTAATAAACCCCAAAATTATATATATTCAAGCAATTCACTAGAAAATCCATAAAGGAATATACAATGTTACACAATAGTAATTACTAGTATTCAACTGTGTGGTAATAGTTTACAATTCTGATTCATCTAACATCTCACAAGAAAGGGAAAAGTGTGTAACATTAATCTAACATCCCTCAAGGGAGGGAAAAATAAGTAACACTCACAGGAGTAAATTTCCAACCTCGAAAAATGTATACAAATTAAAGGGAAAATCCTTATTACAGTCAGTTCTTTCTCATCAGAGAGTGTGTACATTGTGCAGAATCTTCTTGTGAAAGTGCAGTCACTCAAAGGCCAGGTCCAACGAATCACTGGAGCACCAGTAAGCAGACTGTTTCACAGTCTTTCTCAAGATTTTACTCCTGTGAATGTTATACACTTTCCCCTTTCTAGATACAATAATGGAACTGGAAGCCCCTTCCCAGAACACTTCTGCTACTCCCAGAGGCTATCATTCCACTCTGGGAGCTGTCATTCCAGTCCCAGAATGCTATTGTTATTCCCAGGAGTTGTCATTCCACTCTGAGGGCTGTCATTCCAGTCCCAGAACATTTCTGCTACTCCCAGGGACTATCGTTCCACTCTGGGGGCTGTCATTCCAATCCCAGAATGCTTCTGCTACTCCCGGGGCTGTCATTCCACTCTGGGGCCTGTCATTCCAGTCCCAGAACGCTTCTGCTACTCCCAGAGGCTATCATTCTATTCTGGGGGCTGTCTCTCCAGTCCCAGAGCGCTTCTGATACCCTCAGGAGCTGTCATTCCACTCTGGGGCCTGTCATTCCAGTCCCAGACCGCTTCTGCTACTCCCAGAGGCTATCATTCTATTCTGGGGGCTGTCTCTCCAGTCCCAGAGCGCTTCTGATACCCTCAGGAGCTGTCATTCCACTCTGGGGCCTGTCATTCCAGTCCCAGACCGCTTCTGCAATTCCTTTTTATATATCCCAGCTGGGGAAGTCTGGCCCAGTGGAAGGGACGTGGTCCTGGCTGAACTGCATGATGGGAGTCCAAATCCCCCCCCCCCAAGGAGTTTCCCAAGCCTTTCTCATGGAGTGTCCGAGCACCCGGCACTTCTGAAAGGATCTGCAGGGATCCAGTGAGCAGGCAGATCCCCATCTCCCCAAGTCCACAGAAGAGGTCTCAGTTGGATCCTGCCCCTCTGCAGCAGTCATGGTCTCCTTGGAACGAAACTGCGCCCCATGCAGAAGGGGAGACCCTCAAACTAAGGCTTCCCCCCCTTTACAAAGGGGAGGGGGCAGGACTCATAGAGAAAGTCGCCCCGCCAATTCCGCCAAAGGACTTGGCAGAACACCCCCTTCCCCCCCAAAAAAAGAAAACAAAAAGGTGCTGGTACCAATCAATGCTCCCTCTAAGGTGTCAAGTCTCGTGAGCAAAAATTCTACTTTGTGAGCTACTGGCATTAAAGTGGTGAGCAAGCGATCTGGCTGCTGCATACATTAGTTTGCTCTGGAGCCAGACTTCCTGAGCGAAGACAAAAATGTGTAAGCCAGAGGCTAAAAAACTATGAGCTAGCTCACATTAACTCAGCTTAGAGGGAACACTGGCTACCAATGCTCCCTCTAAGCTGTGGAGTCCTGTGAGCAAAAATTCTACTTTGTGAGCTGCTGGCATTAAAGTTGTGAGCCAGCCATTTTGCTCCTGCATAAATTACTTTGCTCTGGAGCCATCCCTTCCTGAGCTAAGGCAAAAAATGTGCGAGCTGGAGGCTAAAAAACTGTGAGCTAGCTCACACCAGCTCAGCTTAGAGGGAACACTGGCTGGTACCCTCTGAGAAGCAGCCCTGCCGAAAACTGCCTGCAAGGAGAAACAAGGAGGGGAAGGGCGAGGGGCTTCCCTTTGACCTGGCAAGACTCCTGTTTTGAGAAACAGGGGAGGTGTTACGAGAACCCGGATTACCAAGGCGATCCCCAAAGCCACTTTCCTGGAAGGAAGACCCACTGAAGGGGCGCCCGGGAGTGGCCCGGGGAGGGTCCTGATCAAACCTACTTCGGATTGCTTTTCCCTCCCCTCCCCTCAACCCCCCCCCCCCGGCCTGTTTTCCAAGAGGGCTGAACCG
>NW_015174939.1:122383-122670 GCF_001447785.1 Gekko japonicus
TGGCTCCCGGGGGAGGCTGAGCACCTTCCTGAAAATTTCGGCGGGGGCTGAAGCCCCACCGCCCCCACGAAGATTACGCCTATGCTGGGGGGTGCAACAGCCGAGGGGAATCTTTGCAGCAGCCGGATCCCGGGAAGGTCTCCTCCCGAGTAAGTCATCGCAGTCTCGGAAGACAGACATTCCGCTCTGGTGTGGCTTGGGTGGTGGGCAGTGTTCCCTCTAAGCTGAGTTAGTGTGAGTTAGCTCACAGTTTTTTAGCCTCCGGCTCACTCATTTTTGTCTTAGTT
>NW_015174939.1:123740-124425 GCF_001447785.1 Gekko japonicus
GAGGCGGTCTAGCCTCTGTTTGAAAAACCTCCAAAGAAGGAGAGCCCACCATCTCCTGAGGAACCCTGTTGCACCGAGGAACTGCTCTGTCATGAAGTTCTTCCTGATGTTTAGCTGAAAACTCTTCTGATTTAATTTCAGCCCGTTGGTTCTGGTCCGACCTTCTGGGGCAACAGACAACAACTCCGTACCATCCTCTATATTACAGCCCCTTCAAAGACTTGAAGATGGTTATCATAATACCTCTCAGTCGTCTCCTCTCCAGGCTAAACATACCCAGCTCCTTCAACCTTTCTTCATAGGACGGTTTCCAGACCTCTCACCATCTTTGTTGCCCTCCTCTGGACACGTTCCAGCTTGCCTATATCCTTCTTAAATTGTGGTGGTCTAAACTAAACACAATACTGTACGTGAGGTCTAACCAGAGCAGAGTAAAGCAATACTATCACTTTGCATGATCTGGACACTGTACTTCTGTTGATACAGCCCAAAATGGAATTTGCCTTTTTAGCTATGGCATCACACTGCTGACTCATGTTCAGTGTATGGTCTACTAAGACCCCTAGATCCTTTTCACATATAGTATTGCCAAGAAGAAGAAGAAGAAGAAGAAGAAGAAGAAGAAGAAGAAGAAGAAGAAGAAGAAGAAGAAGAAGAAGAAGAAGAAGAAGAAGAAGAAGAAGAA
>NW_015174939.1:124443-153529 GCF_001447785.1 Gekko japonicus
GGTCATCCAGCAGGTGCAAGTGGAGGAGTGGGGAATCATACCCAGTTCTCCCGAAGAAGAAGAAGAAGAAGAAGTTGGATTTATACCCCGCCCTTCACAACCCAAAGGTGTCTCAGAGCGGCTTACAAACTCCTTTCCCTTCCCCTCCCCACAACAGACACCCTGTGAGGTGGGTGGGGCTGAGAGAGCTCTTCACAGAGACTGCTCCTTTTCAAGAACAGCCCTTATCAGAACTATGGCTTGCCCAAGGTCATCCAGCCAGGTGCAAGTGGAGGAGTGGGGAATCAAACCCGGTTCTCCCAGATTAGAGTCCACGCATTTAACCACTACACCAAACTGGTGTAAGACAAGACAAGTCTCCCCCATCCTATAATGATGCATATGAGTTTTTCTACCTAAATGCAGAACTTTACATTTAACCCAGTTGAAACTCATTCAGTTTGTTTTAGCCCAGTTTTCTAGCCAGTCAAGATCATCCTGTATGTAATGTATTTGCTCCCAGTTTAGTATCCTCTACAGATTTAATAAGCATTCCCTCTAATCCTTCATCCAAATCATTTATAAAGATGCTGAACAAAACACGTCTCAGGATAGATCCTTGAGACACTCCACTTGTCACTCCTCTCCAAGAAGAGGAGAAACCATTCACAAGCACTCTTCGGGTGCGATCTGTCAACCAGTTACAGATCCACCTAACAGTCATAGGATTCAAACCATATTTTACCAATATGTCAACAAGAATATTATGTGGAACCTTTTCAAAAGCCTTACTGAAATCAAGATAAACTATGTCTACAACATTCCCCTGGTCCAGCAAGGTAATAACTTTATAAAAAGAGAGAGAGAGAGAGAGAGAGAGAGAGAGAGAGAGATAAGGTTAGTTTGACATTACTTGTTCTTGAGAAACCCATGCTGGCTCTTAGTAATCACGGCCGTCCTTTCTAAATGCTCAAGGGCTGTCTGTTTGATTATTTGTTCTAAAACTTTCCCAGATATAGACGTCAAGCTGATGGGTCGGTAGTTACCCGGATCCTCCTTTTGCCCCTTCTTGAAAATAGGGACAACATTTGCCCGCCTCGAGTCTTCTGGCACCTCACCTGTTCTCCAAGAATTCTCAAAAATAATGGACAGAGGCTCAGAAATTACACCTGCGAGTTCTTTTAGTACCCTTGGATGCACTTCATCTGGCCCTGAGGACTTAGTTTCATTTAAAGAAACTAGGTGTTTATGTACTACCCCTATGTCGATCCTAGGCTGCAACTCCCTTCCCTCATCATGTGTTCTGTTTTTGCCTTGTTGAGCACTGTTTCCCGAGAAGACTGAGGAAAAGTAGGAATTGAGCAGTTCCATCCTCTCTTCATCACCTGTTACAATTTCACTTTCCTGTCCCTGCAATGGGCCTACCATGTCCTTGCTCTTTTTCTTACTTTGAACATAAGATAAGAATCTTTTTTGTTGTTTTTAGCATCTCTCGCTAGTCTGAGTTCATACTGAGCTCGGAGGTACTAGTTTCCGGAAACCGTGGGGCAAGGGCTGGCGTCTGACCGCATTTCCGGTGGCATCCGGCGCCCGCCCATGCCCCATTGCGACGGGGCATGCGCATACTTCAGGTTAAAAAAACAAATACAACCCCGTTTGCCGTGCCGCGCCGCTTCTTTGGCGTGTTGTGTGATCGACACCTCCCCCCTAACCACAGGACCTCAACGGGACCGCGAGGGCTGATCCCGCCGCCGTGCATCTATTTTGCTGCAGCTCAGAAAAGCCGTGCTTTGGCCATGCTTCCCCCCCCGTGTGACCGGGGCCTATGTATAGCTTTTCCCTTCCCCAAGACTGTAAATTCCATAGTTACATAGTCACTACTACCCAGAGTGCCCACTACTTTAACCTCGTCCACCGGTTCTTCCCTGTTGGTAAGAATCAAGTCCAAGATATCAGATCCCCTTGTTTTCCTCTCCACTTTCTGGAAAATGAAGTTGTCAGCAAGACAAGTCAGGAATTTATTGGACCTTTCATTTTTAGCAGAGCTGGACTTCCAACAGATATCTGTAATTGAAGTCTCTCACGACCACCGTGTCCCATCTCTTCAAGAACTTTGTAATCTGTTGTAGGAGTGTCTCATTCAAATCCTCTGCTTGGCTTGGTGGTCTACAGCAGACACCCACCATAATATCACCATTATTTCTTACTCCTTATTTTTTTACCCATAGACTCTCAACTGGACTGTCATGCTCAGATTCACGTATTTCCTCACAAGTATATACCTCCTTTACATAATGCGACTCCCCCACCCTTCCTTATTTGTCTGTCCCTTTTAAATAAGTTGTACCTCTCAATCCTAATATTCCAATTGTGAGTGTCATCCCACCCAGTTTCAGTAATGCCCATTAGGTCATAGTCCCCTTCCAGTATTAGGACTTCAAGTTCCTCCTGCTTGTTTCCCATACTCTGCACATTAGTGTAGAGCTGAATCTATGTTTTATGCACCCTGAGGTTTTCATCTCTGTACTTACCTATGAGTTAATGTTACTTAGCATATGTGCCACTCCCTGCAAAATGTTAGTTTTATTATCATTATTATGTTGTTCTACAAAGTGTAATGCTCTTTGGGGGACATACTGGGCGAGATGGTCCAAAGGGTATGTTGGCCCCAGATTGCATAGGGCTTTAAAGGTTAAAACTGATACCTTGAACCTGACCTGGTACTCGACTGGAAGCCAATTTAGCTGGTGGAGCACCAGTTGTGTATGGTGTTCCTATGAGAACATGCACTGCTGCATTCTGGACCAGCTGAAGCTTCTGGATCAGTCTCAAGGGAAACCCAGCATAAAGCATCCTGGAGGTGACCATCGCATGGATCACTGTGGCTAGAGGTAGGGAGCCAGTTGCCTGACCTGGCAAAGAATGCCTATTAGGTCATAGTTCCCTTGCTGTATTAGGACTTCAAGTTCCTCCTGCTTGTTTCCCATACTCTGCACATTAGTGTAGAGCTGAATCTATGTTTTATGCACCCTGAGGTTTTCATTTCTGTGCTTACATGTGAGTTAATGTTACCTAGCATACGTGCCACTCCCGGCAAAACCTTAGAGTTCTCATCTCCAGTTATTGGCATCATATTGGGCTTTGCATTTTTGTCTCACTCCCCCATAGGATTTAGTTTAAAGCTCTCTTAGTTAGGTTTGCAAGGCTGTTTCCAAACACATTTTTTCTACCCTCATGAGGTGCAAACCATCTCCCGATAGAAGAGCTTCATCTTGAAAGCATAAGCCATGGTCCAAATACCCAAACATTTCCTGAAGACACCAGTAAGGCTACCAACTTACACTTCCTGCAAGTGTAATCAGACAAGAATAAGAACATGCCACACACTTTTCACACCACTGCCTCAGCTTCCTCGCCAGCCATGCTGCTGCAATCCATTTCAAAATTAGTTAAGTTTAGCTGGCACTTGCTTGATAACTTCCCTACCAAACTGCCTCTCAAGACTACATCTGAAAGTTTTGCAGAAGCAAAAACTAACTTAACAAATATAAAATGTAAGAGCTACTCAGTTTTCTACAGAACCCCCAGGCCAAGAGCCACAGCGCAAGAGCCCTTTATCTCTCACCCCTTGCCTCACGCCTCTGGCAAGGAGGACCCTTAATACAATTAAAGACTCACCTAGCAGAGGGTGGGGCCAGCAGTCAGCCCCAGGCAAAAGTGCTAAAAGTCACAATCAGTTACACCCAGGCAAAAGAGACAAACAAATACCACACTTCCTCAAACAGGCACCACTCTCCAACAGGCTATACACACCTACACACCCACAAACACTGTCCTCCCACACACTTACCACTCCAGCAGCAGCTTCCTCACCTGCCCCTTCTCAGAGCCTTTTAGTGGAACTCTATACAATTAATAAACTATGCAATAGAATTTGGGTTGGAGAACTGACCAGAAATCTGAAAAACAGTGTTGAAGGAAAGCGTAAATGTTAGCTTGACTCACAAAGTGCTGCAAAATGGCATAGGAGGATCCAACTTACAGCAAACGAAACACAGTAATTTAGACCCCATGTCCTGACGATGTATCCAAGAAACTGGGACGTCTGGCCCCAAGAAACCTTGTGAAGCCTTTTGTACAGTGCCTTTTGTACCCCATTTCTTGCTTTAAAAAGCCCTCTTGAATAATTCAGTTTTGCTGAAATTGGAGGCCAATCTGATAAAACCCACAACATATTTTTTAAAAGCCCAATAGAGGCTGCGGTCACACGTAACAGAAGCCACACAAGTGAGACGGAAAACAGCCGGAGTTTCCGGACGCGATCTCACCAGCACATCTGGGAAGCGTAGCACTCCCGTGGCTCAACCGAGGCTTCCAGCCGAAACTGCATGGCAAAAAACCAGTACCTTGGAGGTACTAGTTTCCGGAAACTGCGGGGCAAGGGCGGGCGTCTGATCGTGTTTCCGGAGGCATCCGGCGCCGCCCATGTCCCCTTGCAAATAAGGCGGGTTTTTTTTTTGTCCAAGTCTCTGTGGATGCGCATGCGCACCCAACGGAGCATGCGCATTTGTCATGTACACAAAAATAAAAAACAGTTTGCCTGGACTGAAAGTGGATTATTTAGTGTGTGTGACTGCAGCTAATATAACCCAATGACATTAATCCTAATCTGCAAACTACCACACAGACATTCCTTCTGACCCACTTAGGTCTCTCTTGACCAGGGTCAGTGACATAACTCAGTTCTCTGTAGATTTATTTCTGCCTTTTTTATTGGTATCTTTCCCTCTCACTCTAGACAAGTGAATAAGAGTGTCTTTCTACTGTCAAACGTAACCCAAGAGAAAGGGGAAGGAGATGGAAGAGGAGGACCCAGAAGGCCCTGGAATTGGCAAGGGATTGAGGAAAGGTCCCCATCCCATCTCAGTTTTGGGAAATAGCTCTGCCAGGGATCTTGTCTCAGGACACTGTGACTGCAGAAGTACGCAGCCAACGCTTCCGGCAGTTCTGTTACCACGAGGCTGATGGGCCCCGAGAGGTCTGCAGCCGGCTCCATGGACTTTGCAACCTAAATAATAGGGTTACTTATTACTAGGGTTACTTATTACTTAGGGTTGCCAGGGCTCCTGCTATGGCAGGAGGCCTTCGACTCATTGCCTGCTTCTTTAGCGATGGGAGAATTTTTCTAAAGCTGTCTTGGGGTTTTTGTTTTTACATTGACATATGAAGTTCAGGCCTACCAGAAAGACATGACCTCTAACTTGCCCCTGTTCCGAATGTGTGGATGCTGGCTGTGGTTACTCCTTAATGGGATAATGTAACTCTGAAGTCACTCTTGTTTACTTGAAGTCACTCTTGTTTACTACATATCTTCTTGGAACTACTGGCTAAATTCATGGAGGGCAGGTGACTAGTTATTAGGCATGATTATAGAATTTCCATATTGACAGGATATATCTTTGAATTCAGTACCATACTCTAAGGGCAAACATGGCTTGCCATATCTTTAAATGCCTTTGTTGTAAGCTTCTAAAGTCCTTTGGTTGAACATTGCTGGAGGTGAATGCTGGATGAATGCTGCTTTGACCTCAGATTTGCATACACAACAGAATCATATTGGATAGTTTTTCTTTGACTGTACCAGTCAAACACTCTTCCAGTGTGGTGTATTGGTTAAGAGCAGCAGACTCTAATCTGGAGAACCGGGTTTGATTCCCCACACCTCCACATGCAGCCAGCTGAGTGACCTGGGGTCAGTCACGGTTCTCTCAGAGCTGTTCTCTCAAGAGCAGTTTCTGTTAAGAGCTCTCTCATCCCCACCTACCTCACAGGGTGTCTGTTGTGGGGAGAGGAAGGGAAGGAGATTGTAAGCCGTTCTCAGACTTCGAGTAAGGAACGAGGTATAAATCCAATTCTTATTCTTCCTCCTCCTCCTCTTCTTCTTCTCCACACACAGTAATGGCGAATGAATTAATTGGATCTTGGTCACCAGCAACACATCCTTACACCAGAGAGCCACTGATTTGTCCTTTTGGTGGCCCACAGTATCCGTAACAACTCTCCTCCAATATCACAACTGGGAGTTGGTTTGGTGTATTGGTTAAGAGTGGCAGACTCTAATCTGGAGAACCGGATTTGATTCCGCACACCTCCACAAGCAGCCAGCTGAGTGACCTGGGGTCAGTCACGGTTCTCTCAGAGCTGTTCTCTCAAGAGCAGTTTCTGTTAAGAGCTCTCTCATCCCCACCTACCTCACAGGGTGTCTGTTGTGGGGAGAGGAAGGGAAGGAGATTGTAAGCCGTTCTCAGACTTCGAGTAAGGAACGAGGTATAAATCCAATTCTTATTCTTCCTCCTCCTCCTCTTCTTCTTCTCCACACACAGTAATGGCGAATGAATTAATTGGATCTTGGTCACCAGCAACACATCCTTACACCAGAGAATCTTTTCTAGCACCTTCTGGGCTGCCGTTCCCAGCCTCAGTCTCCTGTTTTCTTGCTTGCTGTCTCCCTTGAGCAATTTCAAGTTCTTCACCATTAACCCTACACTTGTGTAATTTCAGACTAGTCATTAATTTTGTCTTCTTGATGTTCAACTGTAATCCCGCTTTGGCGCTTCCTTCTTTAACCTACATTAGTAGTTGTTTCAAGACGTCACTATTTTCTGCCAGTAACTGGTGTCATCTGCATTTCTCAAATTGTTGCTGTTCCTTCTGCCAGTATCACTCCTCCTCCATATAAATCGAATCCAGCATTCCTTATGATATGTTCTGCATATAGATCGAAGAGAAAGGGAGATCGTAGTCTGACACCTTTGCCAATTTGGAAACCATTCTGTTTCTCCATTTTCTGTCCCAACAGTGGCCTCTTGTCCAGAATACAGGTTGCACATCAAAAGAAACAGACGATGTAGCACACTGATTTCTTTAAAAACCAGCCGTAGCTTTCCATGATCCACTCAGTCCAAAGCGTTGCTGTCATCTATGAAAAACAAGCTGAAATTCTCTCGTATTGTCCAATAACTGACCTAAATTTGCAATAGGATCTCAAGTACCTCGTCCTTTTCTGAATCCAGTTTTAATGTCTGGCATTTCTCGTTCCATGTATGGTAACATTCTTCATTGTGAGTATCAATTCACTCCCATGAGAAATTAATGCTTTTCATCTTTGTTCGCATATTCTTGTTAAGATTTTGACGGACTCCTTTTCTGTTCCTTAGAATACTTCTATTGATATCCCATCTACTCCTGGTGATTTGTTTCTCCCAATTTCTCTCGATGCAGCTTTCCCTTCACTTTCTAAAACTGTTGGTTTGTCTTCGAAATATTCTTCTGGAAAGGAATCTGTCATCCTTTCATCTCCTTTGTATAATTCCTCAGTGTACTGTTCCCATCTTTTCTTTGATATCTCTACCTCTAGATATTTCACTAGGCTGGGAAGAAAACCCACCCCGGATTCTTACCCCTGTAGTTCAAGCAGCTCTGATGGGTGGATGCAGAGATGAGGAGACTGGGAGTGGGGCGGGATCCGTCTCCTCAGCCTGTTCCATTCCTTCTCTTACCTGTCCCCCTTCCTGTTGTTTCAGATGTGGGGACAACCTGTGAAGATGGAAGCGAAGCTCTCTGAGGAAGAAGGAGCTCTGTCAGAGGAAAGTCAGAGGGTGCACACCCAGGAGGATGCCCTGTCAAGTGGTAAGGGTGCCTCCTGCCCGGATGGGATCGGGGCACCTAGTCAAATTGTTGGGCAAGAGGTTCAGAAGAGGAGAAAAGGGAAATGCTGTTGCAGACTACATAGAATGGAGTTCTGGGACACAGAGTGCCATAGGATGTCACGGTGGCCACTTTACCTTATAGGGGAGTAGACAGATATATGGAGGGCAATTCCATTCTTATTTACAGTAATTAAAATGTGCCTCTCTCCCCTTCCTTCCATTAGAGGGTCCCCAATATTCTGTGGCACCATACCTCTGAAATGCCATTCCCCGGGGGGAATAATGTGGGTTCTGTGCCCCTGCTTAAAGGCTTCCCAGGGGCATCTGGCAGGCCACAGTGAGAGAGAAGATACTGGACTCGGGATGCCAGGCCGTGGCTGGGGACCTCCATGAGGTTGGAGGGTGGAGCATGGGGTGAAGATGACGTCATGTCAATGTCTCAATGGGCCTAATACCTGGATGTGAAGTCAGAGCATCAGCAGATGCACTGGAAACCCATTGGTAGTACCTCGTAGTTTCCAGAGCATTGGCTGATGCACTAAAATCACATCTGGGTTGGGGGGGGGGATGTGATGGTGACATGTCATGCAACGTGATTTACGGTCCCCTCTTTTTCTCATGCCAGCCCAGACTCCAGGATGGGTGGGAGGGCCCAGCAGTTGGGAGAATGGGGTTCCTGGGTTTTTGGTCGGATCCAGCAGGGATGCTGCAGCCTTTGGAGCTAAAGGGTTCACAGGGCACATTTCTAGCCTCACAGAAATGTTGGCAGCATTTATAACACCTCGGGGCTCAAGGTTAACTGATGCTTCTCTTCCACCTCTCCAACACCTTTCTAAAAGTCATTACAAATTTTCTTGAGTGTAAAGGAGACAAGGTGTCACAACCCTGGGGATGGGTGATGCAGAATTCAAAGAAGCAAACACAAGAGGAACTTGAGGTTAACATTCATCCTTCCGAATTTGTCTCCCTTGCAGGCAGTGAAGAGATGTTGTCAACCTGTCATCCTTTCAGAGGAGTGGAAACGGCTGCTCCACCTCTGGTACAGGTGGGGGGGGGAGATTGGGGGATAGTCAGGTCCCCACTTCTTTCTCAAGGAGGCTTTTGGTCCTGCTGACCAAGGAGAGACAGGCTCTGAGCCCCTCTCTCTTGACGCATGCCAAACTCTACATCCTGCACCCTTGCAGAATGACCCTGTGGAGAGTGTAGTCTCTGCCTGGAGTGATCTCTGACGAGGGAATCTGCTTCTCATTTCAGCCTCCCTTTTCCTTTGAGGAGGTGGCCGTGTGTTTCTCCGAGGCCGAGTGGGCCTTGCTGGATCCTGGCCAAAGAGCTCTCTACAGGGACGTCATGCGGGAGAACTACGGGAGCGTGGCCTCTCTGGGTAAGGATGTTTCATACGTGCCCAAGATGCAACTTGCTGCCATTGGGATGATGCATGAATCAACATATTGAAGGGCAACATGTGGTTGTGAAGACTGCCCGGCTACGCTCCCCCCACTAGGGGCGTCAAGGAGGTGGGGGTGGCAGTGAAAACGATGGTTCAGCATGTCCAGTGTTGTGGCCAGAGAGGGTGTCCTGGCCTGGGGCTGAGGCGGGGCTGAGAGGCCCTCAAAGACTCTGGAAGGGACCAGATCCCAATTTCTCAGTTTCCAGCCTTTTCAACATGCCCTTCCCTGAGATGGGATTATGTCCATCAGCTCTGACTGTGATCTGTAAGGGATCCATCCCCCTTATCCTGGTTAGGATTCTGGTCTTTGATCTTGATCATGTTTCCGTCCTTCTGTCCAGAAGAATTTTTGCTCTTCCTTGGAGTTCTTTCCTTGCCCACACAGGAAAACGCTCTCTCTATCTGTCTCTTTCTCTCTCTCTCTCTCTGTACCAAAGAAGCCAAAGGAGGGAGGGGGGGTTACCTGAGAACAACCTTGCTGGATGAGGCCAAAGGCACATCTAACCATTCCGACAGGGGTCCCCTGGATGCCTTCAGGCCTTTTTATTCAGTGAAAATAGGTTTGAGTACTTTCTTTGGAGCTGTTCTACCTTGCAGGGGTGGTCTGCAGCGGGTAGTCCCACCAGTTAACACTGCCACCCAAGGGCAACTGGCTTTCGCCAGATCACATAGCACCCTCTGTTGTGCTGACGGGAATCGATCCTCACCCCAAGAGAGCAGGATCATATGTTAATGAAGAGATTCCCACTGAAACTGCCAGCCCTGTAACCTCTTGTATTTAATTGTCAAGTGCAGAGAATCAAATTCAAAAAGCACAAGTCAAATGGGAGCAGTGAGGGAATATCTTGCCACTTCCCCCCTTAAAATACATACGGCGAGTTTGGGGAGGGGAGGGACAGACAGAATGTAAAAACAGCTCTACGGGGAGGGCTTGGCAGGGATAAGCTGTGACCAGCGTTTCAGTTTGGGAGGAAAAGCTGCCATTGGGACGATGCATGAATCAAAGTATTGAAGGGCAACCTGTGACTGTGAGGATTGCCCGGCTACCTCCCCCTCCCCGCTGGGGGCCTCAAGGAGGTGGGGGTGGCAGTGAACACGATGGTTCAGCATGGCCAGTGTGGTGGGCATCGCCCAAGCCATTCCTACAGCAGTCCCCTGGATGCCTTCAGGCCTTACTACTAGCTGGAGATGGGTTTGAGGCTTTCTTTGGAGATGTTCTGCCTTGCAGAGGTGGCTTGCAGCGGGTAGTTCCACCGGTTAACACTGCCACCCAAGGGCAAGAGGATTATGCTATATCAAACAGCCCCTTCTTCTGTGGTGATGGGGATCAGACCTCACCCCAAGAGAGTGGGATTGTATGTTACTGAAGAGATTCCCACTGAAACTGTCAGCCCAGTAAACACAGCCTCAGGTTCTCAGTTGACGCAGAGTTTGTTTGAGCCAGAACAGGACAGAGAAAGCGCTGTAGATGCCTCCCGTCTCCCCAAAACAACCTTGCTGAATGAGGCCAAAGGCACATCTAACCATTCCGACAGGGGTCCCCTGGATGCCTTCAGGCCTTTTTATTCAGTGAAAATAGGTTTGAGTGCTTTCTTTGGAGCTGTTCTACCTTGCAGAGGTGGCCTGCAGGGGGTAGTCCCACCAGTTAACACTGCCACCCAAGGGCAAGTGGCTTATGCCAAATCACACAGCACCCTCTGTTGTGGTGACGGGAATCAATCCTCGCCCCAAGAGAGCGGGACCATGTGTTAATGAAGAGAATCCCACTGAAACTGTCAGCCCTGTAACCTCTTGTATTTAATTGTCAAGTGCAGAGAATCAAATTCAAAAAGCACAAGTCAAATGGGAGCAGTGGGGGAATATCTTGCCACTTTCCCCCTTAAAATACATACGGCGAGTTTGGGGAGGGGAGGGACAGACAGAATGTAAAAACAGCTCTACGGGGAGGGCCTGGCGGGGATAAGGTGTGACCAGCGTTTCAGTTTGGGAGGAAAGATGATCTGATAAAAGTGATGCCCACCCATTCCTGAGCAGTGCCTGACTGCTGCATTGGCTTCTTGCCTGGGTGATGATTGAAACTCTTTCTTTCTTCCAGGAGCAGATGTAGAGGAGACAGCTGGGGAATTCCAGGGGTTCTCTTTGGAGAAAGTCAAGAATGAAGATGCCAAAGGAAACTTCGGAGATGGACCACAGAGGCAGGAGGGAAGCCACTCAGGTAAGAGTAGGGATAATTCCTTGTTGAGGAGGGGGTTTCTGTGAAATCCTAGTCCAAGAAGAAAGGTCAGTCAAAACAAGAAACAAAGGCCTCCATCCTAACCAGAAAATCCACTCTCGGGAAAATGAAAGTGTGGCCTTTGCAAAGACCTTCAGTCAGAGAATGAACATCATTCTGCAGACGCAGGTTCTCTTAGGAGAGAAACAGTATAAGTTTATGTTATTGTACTCTTCAGCTTACAGTGGGAAGAAGACACTGTAATATCTCGATTGTGGATGGAAATTCAGGTGCAGATCAGACCTCCATGTGTGGGTTCTAACAGGATCTCTTTCTTTATTCCAGCTGGAGGTGATGAGAGGAATGAAGATGATGAGGAACTGCATCCTCTATCACCAGATGAAGTCAAGAATGAAGGCTTGAGAGGAAATTTCAGAAACAAAGCTGGACCTAAGAGGCAAAGAACAAGCCACATTGTTCAGAAGAGGGGTAAACCCATTCCTTGCCAAGGGAGGGATTTCCAAGAAGTAATTCACACGGTGAAGAAAGCGTACAAATGCTTGGCGTGTGGTATGAACTTCTTAGATCAATGCCAGTATAAAGTCCATTTACGAATCCACAATAGAAAGAGGCACTATCAGTGGCTAGAGTGTGGGAAGACCATGATTCACAGAGCAGAGCTCCGTAGACGTCAAAGAACACATAGAGAAGAGAAACCTTATAGCTGCTCAGACTGTGGCAAGAGATTCTCAGAGAAATCAGACCTTGTTCGACACAAAAGGATTCATTCAGGAGGGAAGCTATTTATTTGCTCAGAGACTGGAATGACGTTCTCTGTGGGAGGCAGAGGTAATATACATTTTTCAAAGCACAGTATAATGAATGCATGTAAATGCTTTTGGTGTGGAAACTACTTCAAATACAAATCACAGCTCCTTGTGCACCAAAGAATCCACAAATGGGAGAAGCCTTTTGAATGCTCAGAGTGTGGGAAGAGATTCAGTCGCAGTGGCCATCTTCAAACTCATCTAAGAACCCACACAGGGGAGAAACCTTTTGAATGCTCAGAGTGTTGGAAGAGTTTCAGTGAGAGTAGCAGTCTTCAAAAACATCTAAGAACCCATACAGGGGAAAAGCCTTTTGAATGCTCAGAGTGTCGAAAGAGATTCAGTCGCAGTGGCACCCTTCAAGAACATCTAAGAACCCACACAGGGGAGAAGCCTTTTGAATGCTTGGAGTGTGGGAAGAGATTCCGTTGCAGTGGCCATCTTCATTGTCATCTAAAAACCCACACAGGGGAGAAGCCTTTTGAATGCTCAGAGTGTCAGAAGAGATTCAGTCGCAGTGGCCATCTTCAAACTCATCTAAGAACCCACACAGGGGAGAAGCCTTTTGAATGCTCAGAGTGTGGGAAGAGATTCAGTAACAATAGCACTCTTCAACAACATCGAAGAACCCACACAGGGGAGAAGTGTTTTGAATGCTCAGAGTGTGGGAAGATATTCAGTCACAGTGGCACTTTTCAAAAACATCTAAGAACCCATACAGGAGAGAAGCCTTTTGAATGCTCTGAGTGTGGGAAGAGATTTAGTCGCAGTGGCAGTCTTCAAGAACATGTAAGAACCCACACAGGGGAGAAGCCTTTTGAATGCTCAGAGTGTGGGAAGAGGTTCAGTCAGAGTAGCCATCTTCAGCATCATGTTAGAACCCACACAGGGGAGAAGCCTTTTGAATGCTCAGAATGTGGGAAGAGATTCAGTCGCAGTGACACTCTTCAAAAACATCAAAGAACCCACACGGGGGAGAAGCCTTTTGAATGCTCAGAGTGTGGGAAGAGATTCAGTCGCAGTGACTCTCTTCAAAGACATCAAAGAACCCACATGGGGGAGAAGCCGTTTGAATGGCATAAAAGGACAAGTCCTATTGTGGATCAAAAACTGGCTAATTAATAGGAAACAGAGAGTGTGTATACATGGGCAATTTTCTCAGTGGAGGGTGGTAAGCAGTGGGGTACTGCAGGGTCCGATGCTTTTTAACTTGTTCATTAGTGATTTGGAATAGGGGGTAAGCAGTGAAGTGACTGAATTTGTGGATGACACTAAATTGTTCAGGGTGATGAGAAGCAGGGAGGATTGTGAGGCACTCCAATGGGATCTGTCAAGGATGGGTGAGTGGGCATCAACTTGGCATGTGGGGGGGGGTCAGTGTGGCCAAGTGCAAAGTGATGCACATTGAGGTCCGAAATCCTAACTATAAATACACATTGAATGGGTCCAAACTGGCCGAGACTGACCAAGAGGGAGATCTTGGAGTCGTAGTAGATAAATCACTGAAAATGTCGTGACAGTGTGAGACTGCAATAAAGAAGGTGAACGTTATGCTGGGGATTATTAGGAAGGGAATTGGTAGCAGATCAGCCAGTATCATAATGCCATTGTATAAATCGATGGTGCGACCTCATTTGGAATACTGTGTGCAATTCTGGTCACCACACCTCAGGAAGAATATTGTAGCATTAGAAAAAGTGCAGAAAAGGCAACTAGAATGATAAAAGGGCTGGAACACTTTCCCTATGAAGAAAGGTTACAGCACTTGGGGCTCTTTAGCTTGGAGAAACAATGACTGAGGGGTGACATGATCAATGTTTCCTCTAAGCTTTGGAATCTTGTAAGCAAAAATTCTACTTTGTGAGCTACTGGCATTAAAGTTGTGAGCAAGTGATTTGGCTACTGCATAAATTAGTTTGCTCTGGAGCCATCATTCCTGAGCTAAAGTAAAAATCTGTGAGCCGGAGGCTAAAAAAATGTGAGCTAGCTCACACTAACTCAGCTTAGAGGGAACACTGGACATGATAGAAGTTTTCAAGATTATGCATGGAATAGAGCAGGTAGAGAAAGAAGTACTTTTCTCCCTTTCTTACAACACAAGATCTCGTGGGCACTCCATGAAATTGCTGAGCAGTCACGTTAAAATGGATAGAAGGAAGTACTTGTTCACGCAAAGAGTGATTAACACATAGAATTCACTGCCACAGGAGGTGGCGGCGGCTACAAGCATGGACGGCTTCAAGAGGGAACTGGATAAACATATGGAGCAGAGGTCCATCAGTGGCTATTAGCCACAAGGCATAGATAGGAATTCTCTGTCTGAGGCAAGTGATGCTCTGTATTCTTGGTGCTTTCGGGGAGGCAACAGTGGGAGGGCTTCTAGTACCCTGGTGGAGGAGTGGGGAATCAAACACGGTTCTCAAGATTAGAATCTGCCTTTTACCATTACACTAAATCGAGGCAGTCACAATAGAGGGAGTCAGAAAATGAAGCTCAGAAGGCCTGAAGCATAACTACTTTTATTGTTCCAGGACACAAATAACAAGAACAAGAAACTCCACCCACTTTAACAGTTCTCCAAAACTTCAGGGGCTGAAGTGGTCCAAAGAATCCCAACTGAAAGGCACAATACCCTCCGGATACTTTACACCTTTTGCAGAGTCACTGAGAATTGCAAGGCTTTGTTAACCCATAGCTTTAATGCCTTGTATCAGTATTCACGCACAGCAGACGGTCTGTCATGATTTGGGCTGTGCCAGTAGAGGCCTACTAGGCCCAAGGAGCCTGGCTAGCAGTAGGTGAGGCTGGGCCTACAACTCCCAGAAGCCCCTGGGAGGTTTTGGAGCCAAAATGGACCAATAGGAAAAGAGGAGGGCTGGGAATAAAAGTTCTGGAGCAGCAGGAAGAGCTGTTCTTTCTTCCAGAGGGCAGAGCCAGAAGGAAGGCTGCTGCAGGGGAAAAACCCTCATCCTGAGGGAGGGGTGAGTAGTGTAAGGCTACTTGAGACAGTGAGCTAGGGAAAGTATATTTAGACGCATTAGGGCATTTGATTTCTTTTCACCCACTTACTGTTATTATTCTGCACCTTGTTATTTGACCTCCTATAAAATAAACCTTTTCCTTGTTTTACTCTGCCTGGTCCTCACGCCTGTTATTTGGCCTAAAGGAAAGTCTGAAGGTCTTGGGAGGGTGCTCTGGGCCTTCTCAAGGGAACCTAAATCCAGAGTGGTGGCAGCGTCAGGTGACACCCCACCTGAGCTCTGACACGGTTTAAACAGACAAGGGTCCTAGTTTTGCTTCTGCAGAATTTATGGCAGTCACTGCTCTGATGAACTTGACAGTTCAACACAGCTATCTATTCTATGCTCAATCTAACAGAGTTGTGCCATATTAGATATTGGTGATAATGTAGAACCTCTCCAAAAACTTACTGTCAACTACCCTCTCCTGGTATAAGGGGCTTCCTTCTGTGCAGAGAGGCATCACTGATATCTTATTCAGCCAACTGCAAAAGACTCCTTATTACTGGATTTCAGTAAAGCTTGTTACAGGGTTTCCCATGATGTTCTGATGGGTAAACTAGACGACTGTGGACTGGACTAGGATAGTTAGGTGGATAAGGAATTGTTTGGAGAGCTGCACTCAAAGAGTAGTTTTCAATGGCATTTCATCTGAATGGGGGGAGGTGTCCAGTGGGGTGCCACAGAGTTCAGTTCTGGGCCCAGTGTCAAACTCAAGTCTCGTCATGTTTTCCAGCACTGTCTGGTTTCTTGCCTATTGCTCTGTTCATGCTGGTTGGGAGCTTGTGGAGGTGTGAGTGCATAAGGCTTGGCTGGGAGTAGCACTTTCTAGCTTGTAACGGTGTCTACGAAAGGGCCTCCCTTCACTGGGGATGAATGCTTGGTTTGACCTTGGGTGCCAGACACTGCAAGATAATGTAATGCTTTGCTTCCAGGTGCATGGGGGGAAGGCTTACAGGATACGGTAGATTCTGATGGGCTGGATGAGTGGTTGTGATTGGGCGGGTTACCTGGGAAGGGGGCATTTGAATTGTGTATAATATCAGAATTGGCGCCCAGAGAGTCAGTTCTGACCAGGGTTCCTGCTAAGCTGAGTTAGTGTGAGCTAGCTCACTGTTTTTTAGCCTCTGGCTCACACATTTTTGCCTTGGCTCAGGAAAAACGGCTCCAGAGCAAACTAATGTATGCAGCAGCCAAATCGCTCGCTCACCACTTTAATGCCAGTAGCTCAAAAAGTAGAATGTTTGCTCACAAGACTCCACACCTTAGAGGGAACATTGGTTCTGACACAGATCATCTTAGCTGGGCACATCTTTACTTCTCAATAAACAAATCGGATTTCCAGGAAGGGGATGGGTATGGATCACCACAAGGTTCAAGATGTATACTCCACACCCCCCCCTTGGATGAGGAGGGAACTGCAAGCGTTCTTGGGGTTTGCTAATTTCTACAGTCATTCATACCCAATTTTGCCCAAATCGCTCTGCCCCCACGGACTTGCTGAAAACGAAAGGGAAGGGGCCAGACTCAAATAAGCTGGGCAGTAAATTGCAATGAACTCTGGAATGCCAACAAGCTTTTCACTGACCAAAAGCCTTGTTCACATCAGAACCCATTTTAAGCCACCCGGATGAAAATAAGTTGTTTGTAGTACAAGTAGACACATCAGACTCATGGGGGGGGGCAATCTCGCAATGGGGGGGAGAACAGAAGCTGTACTCCCTTGCTTACATGTCTCAGAAGTTCTGAGACAGAGAGAAATTGGGCAGTTTGGGACAAAGATGCTGCTGCCATCAAACTGGCCCTCACGACTTGGGAGACATTGGTTTGAAGGGGTAGGGTACCTGGAGGCATTGCCTGCCCCCCAGCCCCTCAACGTCAAACAATTGCACTGGGCGGAGTTTTCCCTCAAAGTTTCAATTCACCCTTAAGCACCTCCCAGGGAAACTGAACTTTCTTGCCAACACCCTCTCACGTCTCCTACAGCATGCCAGTCAATGGGAGGAAGTCATTGACTCTGTGTTTACCCCCACCCAATTGGGAGGGGTGGTGCTTATGGACAGTCACGCAAAGGAGGGGGAGCTCCTCAGCTCCAAGCCGTGGGAGGAGAAATTCAAGTGGCTTTCACTGAAGTGGACAAGGGGGACATAGACAAAGAGGGCACCTTGGTGCGGGTGGGGATGACAGATGCTGGTATTGACAACACAGATTGCTCGTGCCACGTTCCCTACAGGGAGAAATTATTTCAATGGAGCATGACAACAAACTGGCTGGGCACTACGGGTATTTAAAGACTTTACACCTCGTTCAGAGGCAGTTCTGGGGGCCACGCATGTGGGTTGACATATCACAATGTGTCACCTCCTGCCAGGTGTGCCTAATGGGGAAACGGAGGGTCAGAAAACCTCCCAGACTGTTGCAACCTCTAGAAACCCCCGACCGGTCCTGGGCAGTCATTTCTATGAACTTCATAACAGAGCTACCCCCCAGCAAGGGGAGGACAGTGGTTTGGGTGGCCGTTGATCTGTTCTCTAAGCAAGCCCACTTCATCCCCTGTAAGCAATTACCCTCCACCAAGAAGCTTGCACAATTGTTAATGCATCATGTGGTAAGACGGCATTCAGTGCCGAGTAAAATAATCTCGGACTGGGGGCCCCAGTTCGTAGCAGACTTTTGGGAAGGAATTGCTCACACTCCTGGGAATAGAACAAGGGCTTAGTAGCACTTAACACCCAGAAACTGATGGCCAGACTGAAAGGACTAATCAAGCATTAGAATAGTTCCTTAGATGCTTTAATAACTATCAACAGGACAACTGACTGGACTTGCTCCCATACGCAGAATACAGTTATAATAACTCTGTCCATAGTTCCATGGGGCTACCCCTTTCAAAGTGGTGCATGAGTATGAGGGGGCCTCCATCCCTACAACTGGGAGCCCACAGGGCAGGGAGATTTACAGGCATGGTGGTCGGAGCTGACTCAGCAATGGACTTTGATTTGGTGTACCCTAGCAAAAGCCAAGGAGGATTACAAAGCCCAGGCAGATAAAGGAATGGCACCTGAGTGGGACATTAACCCTGGAGTGGGACATTAACCCTGGAGACTAAAGACCTGAGGGGGTGCAACCGGGGAGAAAACTGGGCTGGAAATATATTGGACCTTTTAAAGTGCTGAGAGTTATTAACAGAGTGGCTGTGGAGCTGGACTTGCCTAAGAACTTTTGACCTATTCACCCTGTTTTTCATTTCCGTCTGTTGAAGAAGGACCCTTAACCCTCAAAATGGAGACCTCGACCTCCAGCTCCCCCTCCAGATTTAGACTCTAAACTGCAACATGGCCACCTCTACTATCTTGTTAAGTGGCAGGACTTTGACCCCAGCCACAATCAGTGGGCACGGAAGGACCACATCAGAGCCCCCCAGGCTGGTTAAAGCTTTCCACAAAGCATACCCCAATAAACCTGGGGAATGAGGAGCTTTTGGGGGGGGAGAATGTCAAACTCGAATCTCATTTGCCATGTTTTCCTGCACTGTCTTTGGTTTCTTGCCTATTGCTCTTCATACTGGTTGGGAGGGGGTTGAGTGTGTGAAGGTGTGAGTGCAGAGTGGACTGCTTGGCTGGGAGTAGCGCTTGCTAGCTTGTAATGGCATCTACAAAAGGGCCTCCCTTCACTGGGGAAGAATGCTTGGTTTGACCTTGGGTGCCAGACACTGCAAGATAATGTAACACTTTGCTTCCAGGTGCTGGGGGGAGGGCTCACGGGATGCGGTAGATTCTGGTGGGCTGGATGAGTGGTTGTGATTGGGTGGGTTACCCAATCACATCTGAATTGTGTATAATATCAGAATTGGCACCCAGAGTCAGTTGTGACACAGATCGTCTTAGCTTGACACATCTTTATGTCTCAATAAATGAATCACTGCCAAGAGAATGTTGTTGGGAGTAAGTTTATCCAAGAGTCTGACACCCAGTACTTTTCAATATTTTTATAAATGATCTGGATGAGGGTGTGGAGGGGATACTCCTTAAATTTGCAGATGACACCAAATTGGGAGGACCAGCACACCAGAAGATATAGAATTCAATAGAATTTGAACATGCTGGAAAAGTGGGCAGACATGAACAAGATGCAGTTTAAGAAGGATAAGTGCTGAGTTCTACATCTGGGTAACAAGCATGAGGAACATGCATGCTGGATGAGGGATACACTTCTGAGTAGCAGGGTATGTGAACAAGATCTTGGTGTATGAGTGGACCATAAGTTAATTGTGAGCAGCCAGTGTGATGCAGCAACAAAAAAGGCTAATGTTATTTTGGGCTGTATTAACAGAGGCATAACATCCAGATACCAAGATGTCATAATCTCATTGTGCATTGCATTGGTCAGGCTGCACCTGGAGTATTGTTTGCAGTTCTGGAGGCTTCAGTTCAGAAAGGATGTGGACAGAATGCAGAGGAGAGTGAAGAGGATGCTCGGGGCCTGGAGACCAAGCCCTATGCGGAAAAGCCAAGGGACTTGGGTAATGATCAGTCTGAAGAAGAGGAAGTTCAGGGGGGACATCATTACTCTCTTTTAAGTATTTGAAGGGCTGTCATTTAGAGGAGGGCAGGGAGCTGTTCCTGTTGGCAGCAGAGGATAGGATTCACAATAGTGATTATAAATTGAGGGCGGGAAGGTACCAGCTGGATCTTATGGAAAACTTTTACAGTATTTTTTTTTTTTGCAGCATAGGACTTTTCCCTTTACTCCTGTTTGTTTTGGTTTTTGATTGTCCTTCTAACAAGGGGGCAGTTCCACAAATCTACAACGAAAATAAGGGGAGGGAACTACAATTAGGGACAAAGAAAAGAAAACCCACTACTATCTAAAATCCCAAGAGAGGAGATCCTCAACATCTCTTAAGTACAAAGTCAGTTCTAAACTCGCTAATAATTTTTGAACTTAGTCAGGTCTACTATTACAACTTTTGAATCTTGAATTAACTGTTAAAAAGAAAAGAAAACCCCCAAAGCATCTCATTACAATCAACCCTTTTCAAAGGCACAATACAGAGTCCTTCAGCCTTCATTTCTTCTTATCCTTTCTTCTTTGCAGTTTATAAGGACTTTTAGGAGCCACTTCTCCCTTCTCTGACAGAGAGTCCTCTCCCGAAGACCCCGAGTCCAGCTCACCACTGGACTTACTGTCCTCTATCGCCTTTCTCTTGCTCACCCATCTGGATTTTCAAAAAGTCCCGTGTTTCAGAAACAGAGTCTATCTTTTCCTTTTTATCTTGAAGTTTGAAGGTTACGCCCTCTGGGTACAGACACTGATAGTTAATTGTGTTTGTTTGAAGAAAAAGGATTAAATCTTTGTATTTCCTTCTCCTTTGTCTTATTTCAAATGGGATTTCTTTAAGGATCCTTATGGTGCTGTCCCCGATTTTCAAGGTTGTCCCCGTCATTGCTCTCAGGATAGTATCCATCACATGTCTCTTTGAGAATCTCATTACTATGTCCCCAGGCAGATTATTCTTTTTTATATATACGGAACATGACCTATAGGCCACATCCATTTCGCTCATCAAGTACTCCACCATCAAATCTGTCATCGGGGCTAATGCTTCACTCAGCATTTGGTTCAGATTCTCTCCTTTAGATTCTGGGACACCCTGGAATCGGAGAACCAAGTTTGCCTTCTCCATTTGCAGCTGTAAAAGTTGTTCTTCTGAAGAGGCTTGCTTCTTTTCCAATTTTTGTACCTTTTTCTTCACCTTTTGGGTAGTGGCGTCAACTTCTTTCACCTCCTCAGCTGTTTGTTCTGTGATTTTAAGAGTCTCATTCACTTGTAATTGCTGGGTGGTGATATATTTGGTCATTGTAGACAACTGTTCCTTGACGTGAGTCATCTGTTCCAGCAGGGGGCACAGAGATTCATTTTAGCCAACTCGGTGGTTCCTTCCAGTCTTGGGCTCTCCCCTTTCGCTTTTACAAGTTTCTCCTTCTCCGTCCTCTTCCCCGCCATCTTTTATCGATTGTTTACTTTCGCCAGTTTCTAAAGTCTCTGAATGTGCACTCAAACGCTTATACACACCTTGCTAAGTCTTTCTCAACAGATTTCAACGCTTTCGCTTCCGCTCCCCCCCCCCATTTTTTCGCTTAAAAGTTTGTACACATGGGAAGAACCCCCCCCCGCTCGTTTCACTTCTCGGTCCGTGGGGTGGGGAGCTTTCTTTTTAAATTGTCATAGACGCTTTATTCTGACTCACGTTCATATTGGTCTTCCAACCTCGCTTAGTCTCTGATTCGACCGTTTGATCCTCAGCGCTTGTCCTGGTCAGCGTCACTAGATTCCATACGGACACTCGTAGGAGGGACCATTGGGGCGGAGAGGCACCTCAATTCTCCAGCATCGTACTGGCGAAGAGGTGACCTCTCAAAAGCCCCATGGCTAGAAGCCCTTCGCCGGGCCTCTTGGGGGGCAATGAGTCTGCGTACCCCCTCTTTCCTGCTCGTGCGCAGTTTGCATCCCCGGGAGGTTCAGGAGATGCGACTGCTCAGAGTGCCGCCATCCACCCAGCACATATAAAAAATAACATTCCTTATGCCCAATTTTTATGTTTGAAAAGAAATTCTACCTTCACACATGATTTCTGCAATGATAGTGAAAGGTTGGGAGAACAATTTAAACAAAGAGGTTATCCCACATGGATTATCCAGGCAGCAAGAAATAGAGCCGCTGTGGCAATTAGACAGGACACCTTGACCAAAAAGTCTGATGTGGCATTAAAAAGACAGGAATGTAATATTTGTTCCTTGGAATATTTGAGTCACACTTATGGTATTTAAAAAATAACAGAACGGTATTAGTATGTGGCTGAAGATATCCCGGGGTGCCAACAGCCACCCATGATTGGTTTTAAGAGAACAAGGAATTTAAGAGAAATTCTTATGAGATCTGATTTTAAATGATGAGATGAGGTGTCAAAATTACCTAGAGGCCATTTCAAATCTTACTCTTGTGCCACATGTCCAATGTCCCTGGAGATTAAGGAATTTGTACACCCAACCTCTCCTGCCAACCTAGCAGTTCGAAAGCGAGAAATTGCTAGTAGATAAATAGGTACCACTTCAGTGGGAAGGTAACAGCGTTCCGTGCGCCTTGGTGTCTAGTCATGCCAGCCACATGACCATAAAAACATCTTCGGACAGCGCTGGCTCTTCGGCTTTGAAATGGAGATGAGCACCGAAACCCTAGAGTCGGATTTGACTGGATTTCGAGCAAGGGAACCTTTACACCCAACCTTGGGGTTTAAGTATTCCTTGTCATCATTTTTGAACTCTAATTCTAAGAAATGTATATATGGGATTTTATGTGACTGCAATTTATTGTACATTAGGAGTACCATCAGACCCATGAAGTCAAAAATCTTAGAACTCCGGTCCCGCATTCAAAATCAAAATTTAAAAGCACCACTCATGAATCATTTTATTAGGCCCAATTATGAACCTGATTCCTTCCGATTTTTTATATTGTACATTTTTCGAGGACATACATAGAATGAGGTTGATGCAGCAAAAGTCTTATTACAACAGGAAGCCAAAATGATTTATGATTTTCAAACTTTGTCTCCCCATGGTTTAAATCAAAGTATTGATTATAGCTGTTTCTTGTGATTGGTGGTTCTGAAATACAGCCAGATGAAACACTGTTGTTATAAGTAGTTATAGAAGCATTTGGTTAAAAAATGTTTTGAACTAGGTTCACTTTAAATTTTGGGCACTTGCTCTTTTAAATTAGAAAGTCGCTCCAACTGAAATATTACACACATTCTACTTTGAACAGCTATGTAGTCAACATGAGATGAAATGAGATTCTTAAATGTGGTGAGAAATCACGACTTTAATTCTCCATGTCAAAAAAGCTTGTTTCACCTGGTTTTTAATTTTTTTTTAAAAGTATATTTATTGGGTTTTTACATTACACACCTATATTGCAATTACATATCACTTCAACAGCAAGATTACATTCAAGCTTCCCATACCTCACTTCACCAACACTACAACACAGGACAGCTTATCAATTGCCCATCATATACAACATTATACTCTTAATCTTGATCTTACTATCTTACCTATATAACAGCATTGAATAAAGACCTCTAATTCTTTCACCTTAATGATCCTCATACTGTCATACTAATAATTAATATCATTTCATTCAGTGATGTGCAACATAATTTTAACTTATTGTTAAGTTATGTTCTCCTTAATCAATCCTAGCCCCTCCTACTACATCCTGTTGGTTCTTTCAAACAATATAGGAACATATGTTGTTTATATATAAATATATATATATTTTTCCATATTCTCTTGTTCTCTTGTTACCCTTAACTTCACACTTTATTAATATTTGTATATGACATTCCTACTCCAAATTTACTTTACTTCATTTCAATTACATTCTTTATCCTTTAGACTACATTCTTAGCCTTGTTTTAGCAAAACTTATCTAACTCCATCATAACCACCGCCCTAGTATACCGCTTACTCATAACACAACCACAGTCCTCCTCCTATCTCATATCTCTAAACATCGCTACACGATCTATGCCACCATCATTATTTTTACTATTTCCCATCAGGGATTAATCAGTTTACTATTTATCTTAGACAGACCTATAAATCATGAGTTTTTACCCTATTTACCTTGCTTTCAAATCTAATCTTCCAAACCATTCAAAACCTATTAAATTCATCAAATATAATTTTTCAACTATCTAACCCTTTCCACCAATTTTTATAACACAAAAGAAAACCATTACTATTTATACAAAGCCTTTAAATTCATTTCAACTTCCCTATAGCATTATTCTAAATTCATTATAAAAAACAAAAAAGAAAATAAGATTTTTAATCCTATCCCGTTTTTATCCCCTTTAATTCATATTCCATCTTGATTTTCCCTTAATTCCCGACAAATTAAATTTAATTTACCCTTTTCCACCATCCCATTATAAAATAATCACAACTGATAACACTAAATAGAAATATAACTAAATAGACACCTCCACCTATAATTCAAGAAGTAAATAAAATAATTTTTAGGTCGTATCCCAGTTATTCTGAAGAAGTCTAATTTCCCCGTTTTTATATAATTTATTTTTTTCCTTTTGCATCTGCTTTCTCTTCCTCTGCCTCATCCCTTCTTGGTGACTTCATTCTTTGTAGCTCCCTTGACCTCCAGATCTCGTCCTTCTTCCCAACCTTCCTTTTTCCCTAGCTTAGTGTCTCTTTTACTTTCCCATTTCCGTTCCTTGCTTCTCTTGATCCTTCCCTCTCTCCTATTTCCAGTTTCGGACCTCTGTTTACTTCTTTTTTGCAGTCCTTTCCTCTGTCTTAGCTTGGCTCTAGTTGGTTTTTTGCTTGGTCTCTCCTTTGTCTTTTCCATTGATAGACATTTTATTTCCACACAGTCCACCACCTGAATTTCACCAAAATTTTCTTCTTTATCACTCTCTCTCTTCTCCTTTTGGTCTTCCTCAAAAGCCTCCTTAACATTGTTTTGTTCCTGGTCTTCTTCTCCTATTTCATTTTCTGTCTTATGTAACTTTCCCAGTATTTCTTTGCGCGCCTGTTCACAACCACTCTGAATTGCTTCTTGGACTGCTTCCCTCAAAGCTTTTAAGAATTGTTCCATGGTCATTTGCTCAGCTTCCATGTTTTCCTCTGACTCCTCCTCTTCTCCCACTATATACTCCATTACAGCCATATTTCCAGTTCTTATCCTACAAGGTCCCAGTACTATCTCTTTATTTTACAGTCTCTGAATCTTTAGTCCCCTTACTTTTCTCTTAACCGCTTGACCGAACCAGCACGATTCACGAAGCTCTCATCCCCCCCGAAGAAAATACTATGAAAGGCTTACAATTAAGTCCATTTGCTTGACGGCCGTTTTCCCTTTCCGTTTAAGACACAGTTATTTTGGGGAAATATCTTCTCATCCAACCCTCTCAAGATTCTTTTCTCTGCTTCTATGTTGCTGTGCTGCTGCGTTTATAATCCTTTTAAACGTTTGAGGAATAAAAACAGATGGTCACGTCTAATTGAACATGGCAGCCATGTTCTCCTGTTGCTCGCTTCGGCTTCGGGGCTGTTCTGGACACACTCACCCTGCCCTGCTGATTGTGGGGGAGGGCCAAAAAGACGCCCCCTGCTCAAGCCTCCACCACCAGGGAGCTGGTCGAGCTCTCCCGACATGTGGGAGGCTTGAATGCAGCAAAAACAGTTCGGGCAGTGACGGAGCAAGCCAAGCTCCCACCCGCCCGTCGATGCGCCATACCGGAAGATCAGCAACCCTTCTTGTCCTGGTTTTTTAATTTTGATGCTCGTATTTTTGATTCAGTGATTATAGGTTCTTCTTTTGAAAAAGCACCAGCGATATGTGGGAACCCTTTAGCTAGCAAACATGTGAAGCATTGTTGGAACCTGCCTCCTTCATTCTCCATTGATGGGACCTGCCTTTTGTGAAGAACTTAAAAGAGGACTACAATTAAAGTTTTTTCCTCCTCTGGAAACGTTTGTGGAATATTCATTATACAAGTATCACCAATAAATTTCTTCTTTGTGCAGTATTGCTTGTTTGTATGGAGATATTGTTCTAAAAACGAGGTGGAAGATAGGGATTTCTTCGTTATGTATGCTGATTGTTTGAATGTATGTACATTTTGTTATAGTTCTATAGTAATTATTGCATGATTCATATTCCATACACAGTTTTTTGGTTTTTTTAATTCTTTATTATTATCTCCTTGGTTTGGTTGTCTCTTTCAAAGATCAGCACCCATAGAGTCTACCCCCTGGGAGTAAGAATTTTTTAAACCTCTGGCTCCACCCTTTCTCCATCACTCCATCCCTTTTGACCTGCTCCGCCCAGGTCACACAGGTGTATCCTGGGCATACAGGTGCATCCTGGGAGCCATGGGTTAATTTGCTCCCCCCCATTTGTCTCAGAGAAAGAAATGTTTAAAGTCTGCTTGCCATCTCTCCAGGAGGCAATGCATTTCTCCAGTCTATGAATAGCTTTTTATTGTAATAAATGCCTATGAATCAAAAGTACGCTCTCAGCTTACAGATACACAGCTAAACAGCATACTAGTGCACAGACACTGACTCCAGATTTTGATGCAATGATTCAGAGCAAGAGGTGTCAGTTATTAAAGACCCTTAAATATAGGAAATGTTTTAAGAATGTTTGTATTTTGACTAGAAAGTAATATTTTAAATTGGATTTCCTGTGACTTTCTGAAGTTTATATCTCCGATATCTGGCATTACATTTTATCCGACTCATGGCCCGGACCAACAAAGTGACATTTATGTCAGATAAGACAGTCGTAACAAATGAGTTCGACATCTCTGAGCTCAGCAGTTACATAGTGTGGTTTCTTTCATGGTCTTGAAGAAAGCCACTCTGATTGAATCTTTTTCCAAACTCTGAGCATTCAAAAAGGCTTCTCCCGTGTGGGTTCTTAGATGATTTTGAAGAGCGCTACTGTGGCTGAATCTCTTCCCACACTCTGAGCATTCAAAAGGCTTCTCCCCTGTGTGGGTTCTTAGATGTTCTTGAAGATGGCCACCGCGACTGAATGTCTTCCCACATTGTGAGCATTCAAAAGGCTTCTCCCCTGTGTGGGTTCTTAGATGTTTTTGAAGAGTGCTACTGTGACTGAATCTCTTCCCACAGTCTGAGCATTCAAAAGGCTTCTCCCCTGTGTGGGTTCTTAGATGTTTTTGAAGAGTGCTACTGTGACTGAATCTCTTCCCACAGTCTGAGCATTCAAACGGCTTCTCCCCTGTGTGGGTTCTTAGATGCATTTGAAGAGCGCTTCTCTGACAGAATCTCTTTCTACACTCCAAGCATTCAAAAGGCTTTTCCCCTGTGTGGGTTCGTAGATGTTCTTGAAGATAGGCACTACGACTGAATGTCTTCCCACACTGTGAGCATTCAAAAGGCTTCTCCCCTGTATGGGTTCTTAGATGAGTTTGAAGACTGCTATTCTCACTGAATCTCTTTCTACACTCTGAGCATTCAAAAGGCTTGTCCCCTGTGTGGGTTCTTAGATGTATTTGAAGACCACTACTCTGACAGAATCTCTTTCTACACACTGAGCATTCAAATGGCTTTTCCCCTGTATGGGTTCTTAGATGTATTTGAATACCACTACTCTGACAGAAACTCTTTCTACACTCCGAGCATTCAAAAGGCTTGTCCCCTGTGTGGGTTCTTAGATGTATTTGAAGACCACTACTCTGACAGAATCTCTTTCTACACTCCGAGCATTCAAAAGGCTTTTCTCCTGTGTGGGTTCTTAGATGTTCTTGAAGACCGCTACTCTGACTGAATCTTTTCCCACACTCTGAGCATTCAAAAGGCTTCTCCCCTGTGTGGGTTCTTACATGTTTCTGAAGATGGCTACTCTGACTGAATCTCTTCCCACAGTCTGAGCATTCAAAAGGCTTCTCCCCAGTGTGCGTTCTTAGATGAGCATGAAGATGGCTACTGCAACTGAATCCCTTCCCACACTCTGAGCATTTAAAAGGCTTCTCCCCTGTGTGGGTTCTTAAATGTTCTTGAAGATGACCACTGAGACGGAATGTCTTCCCACACTCTGAGCATTCAAAAGGCTTCTCTCCTCTGTGGATTCTTTGGTGCACAAGGAGCTGTGCTCTGTATCTGAAATAATCTCCACACCAAAAGCATTTACAAGCATTCATTATACTGTACTTTTGAATCACCATTTTAGCTTTTCCACCCACTGACAGCGTCATTTCACTCTCTGAGGAAATAAATTTTTTCCCTCCTAAATGAATCCTTTGGTGTCGAACAAGGTCTGATTTCTCTGAGAATTTCTTGCCACTGTCTAAACAGCTATATTCTTTCTCTCCTCTATTCATTCTGCTTTTCGAATCATAGTCTTTCCACACTCCATCCATTGATGGGTCTTCCTTCCACTGTGCATTTCTAAATGGACATTATATTGGAATTGATCTGAGAAGTTCATTCCACAAGCCAAGCACTTGTATGTTTCCTTCACTATGTGAATTACTTCTTGGACATCCCCCCCTTGGCAAGGAATGGGTTTACCCCTCTTCTGGATGATGTGGCTTCTTTTCTGCCTCTTAGGTCCAACTTGGTTTCTGAAGTTTCCTCTCAAGTCTTCCTTCTTCACTTCATCTGGCAATAGAGTATGCAGTTCCTCATCCTCCTCATTCCTCTCATCATTCCCTGCTGGAATAAAGAAAGAGATCCTGTTAGAACCCAGGCAGGTCTGATCTGCACCTGAATTTCCAGCTGCAAACCAAATATTACAGTGGCTTCTTCCCCCTGTATGCTGAAATGTTCAATAACATTCAGTTAAAAAGTACTGGGCATGGAACAAGGATCACTGGGGATGTGGGGGAAGGTATTTGAATTTCCTGGATTGTTCAGGGGGTTAGACTAGATGACCATGGATGTCCCTTCTGACACTATGATTCTAGGATACATTAAGCCTCCATGAGAGATGCTTCATTTGGACTCTGACCATTTATATGGCTCCTCAGCTGTGTGACTTTTTGGATGTGAAGGAAGGGCTCTTTTCTGACTGAACCTCTTTCCGCACTGCAAGCAGTTATACGGTTTCTCTGAGCCAGTTTGGTGTAGTGGTTAAGTGCACGGATTCTAATCTGGGAGAACTGGATTTGATTCCCCACTCCTCCACTTGCATCTGCTGGATGACCTTGGGCAAGCCATAGTTCTGATAAGAGCTGTCCTTGAAAAAGAGCTGCTTCTGTCAGAGCTCTCTCAGCCCCACCTACCTCACAGGGTGTCTGTTGTGGGGAGGGGAAGGGAAAGGAGTTTGTAAGCCGC
>NW_015174939.1:154076-157545 GCF_001447785.1 Gekko japonicus
CTGTAGAGAGCTCTTTGGCCCGGAGCCAGCAAGGCCCACTCGGCCTCGGTGAAATACACGGCCACCTCCTCAAAGGAAAAGGGAGGCTGAAAAAACAGCAGATTCCCTCGTCAGAGATCAGTCCAGGCAAAGACGACACTCCTGATGGTGGGTGCAAGATTTAGAGTTTGGCATGCATAAAGTGACTGGCGTTCAGAGCTTGTCTCTCCTCCCTCAGTGGGACCAAAAGCCTCATGACAAAAGGAGGGGTATCGGACTGTCTCCCAATCTCCCCCCCCCTACCTGGACCAGAGGTGGAGCAGCCGTATCCACTCCTTTGAAAAGACAACAACTTGACAACATCTCTTCACTGCCTGCAAGGGAGACTGAATAGGAAGGATGAATGTTAACC
This sequence comes from Gekko japonicus, assembly GCF_001447785.1. NCBI lineage: Eukaryota > Metazoa > Chordata > Lepidosauria > Squamata > Gekkonidae > Gekko > Gekko japonicus. Next base: position 154,468 of record NW_015174939.1, read on the forward strand.
TCAAGTTCCTATGGTGTTTGATTCCTTGAATTCTGCTTCACGCATCCTTGTTCCCACGATTGTGAAACCTTTTCTTCTTTACACTCAAGAAAAATGAGGTGTCAAAGAGGTGGAAGAGAAACATCAGGTACCCATGAGCCTCGTAGTTTTAGGTATGCTGCCAACATTTCTGTGAGGCTTGAAAGGTGCCCTGTGAACCCTGAAGCTCCAAAGGTTGCAGCATCCAAAAACCCAGGCACCCCGTTTTCCACAGTGTGACAGAGTGTTGGACTGGATGGGCCATTGGCCTGATCCAACATTGGCTTCTGTGATGTTCTTATGTTCACCTGCTGCACCCTCCCACCCATCCTGGAGTCTGGGCTGGCAGGAAAAGAAGAGGGGACCGTAAATCATGTTGCATGACATGTTGGCATCACATACTCCCTCCCCCCCAACCCTGACGTGATTTTAGTGCATCAGCCAAGGCTCTGGAAACTTTAGTGTACAACGAATGGGTTTCCAGGATGCTGACTTCAGATCCAGACATTAGGCCAGTTGAGATATCGACATGACATCACGCCCACCCCATGCGCCATCCTCAAACCTCATGGGGGTGCCAGCCCATGGCCTGGCATCCCTAGTCCAGTATCCTCCCTCTCACTGTGGCCTGCCAGATGCCCCAGGAAAGCCTTAAAGCAGGGGCACAGAACCCAGACTATTGCCCCTAGCAATGCGGTTTCAGAGGTCTGCTGACCCAGAACGTGGGGGGGGGGCGATGTTTGTAAAGTGTTGTGAAATCACAGCTGACATTTGGTGAAGCCACAAGTTGTTTAAGGCAAGAGACCTTCAGAGGTGGTCTGCCACTGCCTGCCTCTGCACAGCAACCCCTGGACTTCTTTGGTGGTCTCCCGTGTGAGAACCAAATAGGGCTGACCCCGCTGAGCTTCTGAGATCCGAGGTGACTGGGCGAGCCTCAGGATATGGACGTTTCATTTATTCATCATGGCCAATAGCTGCACCCAGATTTCTCTTTCTTTCCTTTTTAGAGCCACCTTGAGACCCTCTAATGGAAGGAAGATGAGAGATGCACATTTTAATTAATATAATTAAGAATGGAATTGCCCTCCATGCTTCTATCTACTCCACCTTAAAGTGGAGTGGCCATAATGACATCCTATGGCACTCTGTGTCACAGAACACCATCCTATATAGTCTTGAAAAGCATTTCCCTTTTCTCCTGTCCTGAACCTTCTGCCCAACAACTTGACTAGGTGCCCCAATCCCATCTGGGCAGGAGGCACCCTTACCACTTGACAGGGCATCCTCCTGGGCCTGCACCCTCTGACTTTCCTCTGACGGAGCACCTTCTTCCTCAGAGATCTTTGCTTCTATCTTCACGGGTCGTCCCCACATCTAAAACAACAGCCAGGTAAGAATGGAAATATTTAGCAAAATATCTAGAGGTAGAAATATCCAAGAAAAGATAGGAACAATACACTGAGGAATTATACAAAGGAAATGAAAGGACGACAGATTCCTTTCCAGAAGAATCTCCTGAAGAACCATCAATGGTTTTAGAAAGGGGAGGGAAAGCTGCATTGAGAGCAATTGGGAGAAACAAATCACCAGGAGTAGATGGGATTATCAATAGAAATATTCCAAGTCACAGAAAAGGACTCCCTCAAAATCTTAAGAAGAATATGCTAACAAAGATGGAAAGCAAAACGATGGCCCACAGACTGAAAACACTCACTTTGCATTCTAATTCGAACAAAAGGAGAAATCAAAGGCTGCAGCGACTACTGGACCTTCGCATTAATTTTTCATGGAAGTAAAGTGATGCTCAAAATCTTACAACAAAAACCGTTTCCACGTTTGGAATAAGAAATGCCAGATGTTGAAGCTGGATTCAGAAGAGGACAAGGTACATGAGATCATATTGCAAATTTAGGTCTGTTATTGTACCATACGAGATAATTTTCAGAAGAAAATCAGCTTGTGTTCCATAGATTACAGCAAATCTGTGGACTGTGTGGATCATGAAAAGCTATGGCTGGTTTTTAAAGAAATCGGCGTGCCACATCATCTGTTTCCTTTGATGTGCAACCTGTACTCTGGACAAGAGATCACTGTTAGAATAGAAGATGGAGAAACAGAATGGTTTCCAAATTGGCAAAGGTGTCAGAGTACAGTGTATTTTATCTCCTTTTCTCTTCAGTCAATATGCAGAACATACCATAAGGAATGCTGGATTCGATTTAGATGAATGGGGAGTGAAAATTGGCAGAAGGGCTTCTGGGAAAATGGTGCAGTGCCGCGGGTGATTTTCGGACGCTGCCGAATCTCCCCAACCTTTCTTGCTTTTTTGGAGACCCCTTCCCATCTTCGTCAATTATGTTGGACTCCATCTGATCTCCTGGAGGGAGACCAGGCGCAAGAGGCTTGTCCGGTCCCCCCCCAACAATAGCGGTTAGAAGCAAGAAGAGGAGCAGCTTGGATTCCATGCTGCACTAGCCGCAACCTCCCCTTTTAACTTTTGACACTAAAAGACACCATGCAACGAAAACAGAAGATGCATGTATTTTTTCACAAAATGAGTTAAAACACCCATTAACTGATCCCCTATGGAGTATTTCTAAATACAAGAAGTGGCAGCGGCTAGGAAAGGAATTGACTATAAAAAATTGTGACGGAAGGGGAGAAGACAGAAACCTCAATCAGAGAAATGGTATAAATAGATTTGCAAAACACAGAATTTGGCTGCCTGACAGTGGAACAATTTAAAAAATATTTGCTTGACCAGGTTTGCCAGGTAGCTGAAGAGGCATGCAAAAACATTATAAAGAACTTTCAAAGCACACGCTTGCAAACCGAAAATAAAGCAGAGCCCATGCAATGTCAGCGACCACGAGAGAGTTATGAAAACAGACAAGATTATATTCAAGAAAAAGAGGTTCAGAACACAAAAAAGGAAAAAAGAAATGATGCCAGACAAAACTGGGACAGTAAGAAACAAGGAGTGAAGCCAGAAAGGATAAAAGAGAACGCCCCAAAAAAACCCCACATGCAGAGAAGAAGCTAGTCAAATGCAGAGTGAGA